>NC_060177.1:32328971-32348971 GCF_021184085.1 Oncorhynchus gorbuscha | reverse complement strand
CAGACAGACAGACAGACAGACAGACAGACAGACAGACAGACAGACAGACAGACAGACAGACAGACAGACAGACAGACAGACAGACAGACAGACAGATTACCATTTGTAAGATAAACCCATTCCTGCCCCAGTTTAAATTACACTGTGTTTTTCTTTTTTGATTTCCATTTGCGCATAATGCTCTCTCTCAGCATGTTTAAGTTATATTATTAGCGTGTGAGCGTTTCTCGAGATATTCTTTTTTCTTCTCGCTTTTTTTCCCTCCCTTTTATTTCAGTGGGGATTCTCGCCTCCCGATGCATTAGCCTCCTGTAATTGACAAATGATCTTTAGATGGTCTGGAGATTGAGAGGCAGCTCTCTAGACTGGCTACAGTATAGGGCTGCATTACTGTCGTCTATTTGGGACAGGGGGTGATCAGGTCACTGTGCCATCCAGACCCCTAATCCTCTCTCTCTCTCACAGCTCATTGTGTGAAATAACAAATGGCTGGGCAGCTCCTAGCACAAAGGGCTATCACCACATTATTCAAGAGAAGCCGTGGAGCCTTGCCAGGGTCTGCTGTTAGGAGGGGAGGGAGAAAAACATCTGCGTATTGTGATTTGCCATTTATAATTGGCTGGTGATGCTAAATGGTCGGTGGCCAGAACTTTTTTAAACGCGGCTGCGTTCGGGCCGATGTATCGCTAATGACAGATCGCCACGAACGCTTGGGAACAGAATGGTGCTCATGTAAAGGCTAGAGAAACACAAATATGTTTATGTGTTCAATCCAGAGATGTTTGGATGAGTCAGAGGTCATAGTACAGAAGTTTGACTTTGTAATATAAATATATGAAATAAATGAAAGGGAAAAGATAGGAGTGGGACAGAAAGATGACTGATGACTATACGCTGTGGCTATAAAGCTATGCTCGAATCCCTGTGACTATTTTATAGAGGACACGCCCTCTGTTTGTAAGCCAGAGTAGCTGCCCCCCAGTCTGATCAGAGCAGTATTTCTGAGGTATGGGATGACAGGGCTCATGGCTGATACTCCTGTTGGTAGTGAGAGAAAGATACCGGGCTGGTTCTCAGGGGGAGCTGTCCTCTACATAGTGCGCTCAACGAAAGATACTATTTGATAAAGACTCCACTCCCCAAAGCCTCCATAAATAATGAAAAGTTAATGAAGAGGTAACTTAATGATGTAATGAATATCACTCGAGCAAGGTCACGCCGAAGGGGGAAAGTTGGTGGGCTTTCTAAAAGCCATGAGATCTGTTGTATGAGCCTGTCTGTGGGCCTGTTGTGTTCTTTCTGGTCGGTTGTGCAGTCTAACCTTGCTTACAGTAAGTGTACTGTGTGTGTGTGTGTGTGTGTGTGTGGTGTGTGTGTGTGTGTGTGTGTGTGTGTGTGTGGTGTGGGTGTGCGTGTGGGTGTGCGTGCGTGCGCGTGCGTGTGCAGCCCAGTGGAGGGACTGGATCTAGTGTTGAACTGGTGATTAAAAATTGAGAGGGTTTGAATGACACCGATGAGAGTGTGTCGGAGCCAGGTGCGATCGATAGTGCTCTGGGTGGCGTGCACTGTGTGTGTGGACCATAAACCATGCCATCCCAGGTCTTCAATGATCAGCAACCAATGTTCTCTATCACCAGTAACATTTAACATCAGATTGATCTGTAATATGAAGTAGCCTGTATTTACCCCTGATATAATTTTATGTAGTGTTGGGACTTGCCCCAAGATTATATTTTCAACCAAAATTGTTTCCCCCTGTGTCCTGTACTTAAAGATGAATGGACATTTGGTCCATGTGTGCTGGTGACATGACCCTGCAGAATGGATCCAGTTTCAGCGCTCTCGTCTCAGTCCGAGAAGTGCTTACTTGGCGGTGGCCAGGTGGCCTGTTCGATCTGTTTCCCTTTGTCTGAGGTAAAGAAATGTCTGCCCTGACTCCCTATGCTGTGAGGCTGAGGTAAAGAAGTGTCTGCCCTGACTCCCTATGCTGTGAGGCTGAGGTAAAGAAATGTCTGCCCTGACTCCCTATGCTCTGAGGCTGAGGTAAAGAAGTGTCTGCCCTGACTCCCTATGCTGTGAGGCTATGAGGCTGAGGTAAAGATGTGTCTGCCCTGACTCTCTATGCTGTGAGGCTGAGGTAAAGAAGTGTCTGCCCTGACTCCCTATGCTGTGAGGCCAAGGTAAAGAAGTGCCTTCCCTGAATCTCTATGCTGTGAGGCTGAGGTAAAAAAGTGCCTTTCCTGAATCTCTATGCTGTGAGGTTGAGGTAAAGAAGTGTCTGCCCTGACTCTCTATGATGTGAGGCTGAGGTAAAGAAGTGTCTGCCCTGACTCTCTATGCTGTGAGGCTGAGCTAAAGACGTGTCTGCCCTGACTCTCTATTCTGTGAGGCTGAGGTAAAGAAATGTCTGCCCTGACTCTCTATGCTGTGAGGCTGAGGTAAAGAAGTGTCTGCCCTGACTCTCTATGCTGTGAGGCTGAGGTAAAGAAGTGTCTGCCCTGACTCTCTATGCTGTGAGGCTGAGGTAAAGAAGTGTCTGCCCTGACTCTCTATGCTGTGAGGCTGAGGTAAAGAAGTGTCTGCCCTGACTCCCTATGCTGTGAGGTTTCTACAGCACATGCGATTGGGGGAGGGGGGATGAATAAGGCTACACTAAAGCCCAGATCTGGTAGTATGGCTTCGATCTGTTGTCGGGGTAGACCACATTAGCATAGTGTTGTCAGGCAGGTTGTGGTAAAAGGCTGTGTGTGTGTGTGTGGATTTGCCAATGTATGAAACTAGGTGTGGGGATGATGGTCTGAGGACTTGTGAGGAAGGTGACAGAGAGAGCGAGACAGCCTGTGTGCTGCAGAACAAACCTCTCACATGGGCTTTGCCTTGCTCCAGGCAGGACCAGGGTCTGTGCAGGTTATACAGATTGTTTGCACACACACACATGCCGTTACGCTAGAACTCAACTCCAATGCAATGTGGGAATAGCATGATTTGTAGCACAAGTGCAAACACGTTGCTGAGCGGTTTCCTAATGTGCCTGGAGAGACTTGGGGGTCTCCCTCTCTGGCGAGTTTATAGATGACTGGTGTGTCTGTGCCCGTGTGTCATGGAGACACAATCCACCCGTCTCGTTTCCCTTAACAAGCCTCAGGTCAGACTGCCTGGCACTCATCTACCCTTAAGCACAAGTCAAGCTATTAAACAGATGGAGTCAGTACTGAGAAGAGTTTTTTTTTTCTCCCTGCTTTATTTAAACTACTCAAATGTAGCTAGTCAACCTCGGATATACAGTATGCACTATTAGGATAGTAGGGTCTTAGTAAATATGCTCAAGTAGCTGCAGACAGCAGACAGAGGGAGTGAAAAAGAACACCTGAACTCAGAACAGAAAGGAAGCGACTAGCAAGGTCGGGTGGCTGTGTAGCAGGGCACACATTCAAAGAGGGCAAACCCAGGCTTTCAGAAGTCCCGTCTGCACACAACAGCACAGCCCCGGGCCCTTAGATGGCCAGCGATTCATCGGAGATATTCACCCTGTGGTTATCATAGAGGACAGGGCATGTCCCATGGCCAACTCCTGTGGGACGGCTGTGGGTTACAAGGTTGAACGGCGGTAAAGAGCGTTCTATTTGGAACAGAGAATGAAAAAGCCTTTTAACCAACATTCATATCTGGGATTGGGTTTTTCTTTTCTTTGAGGGGCAAGCGGATGTTTTTTTCTTCTTACACAGGATAAGTAAGGTTGCACATTAAATAGAACCTTTTTGAATTTTGTTGTATAAAAGTGAGTGTCTGTATGGTGGCTTTTTAACAAGGCATGGAGTACAGTACATGTGACTGCTGAGGTGTGACCAGTCCACCCTTTTCACCATCCTTGATTGTCAGCATCCTTTGCTGTATATTTCTAAAAAGCAGAACAGTAAGGAGCAACACAGGTGTGATAGGCGGTGCATGTGTACGTGTTAAAAGCAAGCCTCCTTGACTGGAAGCTTCTTGGATGTGCCCTGTGTTCTACCACCACCGGACTCACTATGATGTGTCACACTTAAATTGTGCATGCTGGTGTAATGAGCATCAGTCATCAGAAGACACCATTCAAATGATATCTGCTCCGGAATCTGATCCTGTCTAGTGTTGTGTCTCCACAAACAATAACTCACTTTTACTTTCAGCCTGATCCTGTCTAGTGTAGTCTCTCCACACACATAACTCACTTTTACTATCAGCCTGATCCTGTCCAGTGTTGTGTCTCCACAAACAATAACTCACTTTTACTTTCAGCCTGATCCTGTCTAGTGTTGTGTCTCCACAAACAATAACTCACTTTTACTTTCAGCCTGATCCTGTCTAGTGTTGTCTCTCCACACACATAACTCACTTTTACATTCAGCCTGATCCTGTCTAGTGTTGTCTCTCCACACATACAACTCACATTTACTTTCATTCTGATCCTGTCTAGTGTTGTCTCCACACACATAACTCACTTTTACTTTCAGCCTGATCCTGTCTAGTGTTGTGTCTCCACAAACAATAACTCACTTTTACTTTCAGCCTGATCCTGTCTAGTGTTGTGTCTCCACACACATAACTCACTTTTACTTTCAGCCTGATCCTGTCTAGTGTTGTGTCTCCACAAATAATAACTCACTTTTACTTTCAGCCTGATCCTGTCTAGTGTTGTGTCTCCACAAACAATAACTCACTTTTACTTTCAGCCTGATCCTGTCTAGTGTTGTGTCTCCACAAACATAACTCACTTTTACTTTCAGCCTGATCCTGTCTAGTGTTGTGTCTCCACACACATAACTCACTTTTACTTTCAGCCTGATCCTGTCTAGTGTTGTGTCTCCACAAACAATAACTCACTTTTAATTTCAGCCTGATCCTGTCTAGTGTTGTGTCTCCACAAACAATAGCTCACTTTTACTTTCAGCCTGATCCTGTCTAGTGTTGTCTCTCCACACACACAACTCACATTTACTTTCATTCTGATCCTGTCTAGTGTTGTGTCTCCACAAACTATAACTCACTTTTACTTTGAGCCTGGTCCTGAAACCACACAGAACCTGCCAAAGTCACCCTCTTAGACAGCCAGACACACAGTGACCCCCACAGCCTTGGAGGTCTCCAGACAACCTTGATGTGTGTTTTTGGTTTGTGGATATGCCCGTTTGCAGTGTGTGTGTGTGTGTGTCTGTGTTGGGGATACTGGAAACCACTTTTTCTATGGGTAGATATTAGATATTACTACTCCAATAAGCTGATAATAAGCATTTGCTGAGCCAACTATTATTTTTGTATCACTTCTGATGAAGTGTAAACATTCAATCTTTCCATCAAATTCCATTAAACACAGTGAGAATGCAAACATGCACGTGCACTCTTTAAAAAAAAAACCAAGCAGTGAATTTAAACAGCCGTGCGTGGACATAAATAGTTGAATCTGAGCTCCATAAATCATATGGAGAATGTACATTTGGCCTGGGTAAGGCCTTCGAGTTCACACCCGGATCCTGTAAACATGTTTTTTAGCCGGTCGCGTCGAGTCTTAAGAGACTGCCGGTAATCAAAAACAATAACCGCTCTAAAGCGTAAACTCTTCAAAAAGTCCTGGAGAAGTATGAAATAATAATCTGTGTGTGGGCCCAGGCGAATGCTGAGAACGCAAACATTTCACGATGAAGTTGTTTAAATAAAGGCCTTGGCATAGATGGCTGAGAGATAGGACATGCTGCCTTAATTACACACGGCCATAAAAAATAAACCGGCGGCGCAAAGTATGACTCGCCGTTCAGCAGGGTTTAACCTATAAAATGCCAGCGAGGTGTGTACTTCAGATGTGAGAGGGGATGTATTGTTTGGAGAGAAAACAACAGGCTCTGAAGGAGAAAAGAAATATCCGCACCAAAAAAAAACAAAAAATGAAAGACTGTACAATCAACAAAGAGAGCAGTGTTTACTCTGAATTTAAAGACTTTCAAATTCTTCCCCCGCCATTGCGAGGCATTACAGAGAGAAAATAGACCAGCTAAGCACCCCGTTTATTGTTCTTAAACTCTGTGAAAGGTAATATGCTTTAAAGGCACGGTAAATGTATTGGTGTTGCCGGAGTTTGCGCTTATGGACGGTGTAAGTGAGTAAAGTTACATTAGCCTTTGGAGAGAAATAGATTATTTTTCCTGAAGCATGGACTTAAGTTTCTACTGCTGGGTGGGCCCACTCCTCTTTAGTGGTGTTAACATAAGAATAGAGGGTTGGCTAGAGGGTGAGGAGGGGTTAGCTGGTTGAAATTATTCTGCCCCTCCACTGCTGCATCGCAGGGGCTGTTGTTATCCACTTATAACATCAGACGTCCACTCTCTCTCTTTTACTCCCTCTGTCTCATCTCTCTCTCTCTCTCTCTCTCTCTCTCTCTGTCTCATCTCTCTCTCTCTCTCTCTCTCTCTCTCTCTCTCTCTCTCTCTCTCTCTCTCTCTCTCTCTCTCTCTCTCTCTCTCTCTCTCTCTCTCTCTCTCTCTCTCTCTCTCTCTCTCTCTCTCTCTCTCTCTCTCTCTCTCTCTCTCTCTCTCTCTCTCTCTCTCTCTCTCTCTCTCTCTCTCTCTCTCTCCTCTCTCTCTCTCTCTCTCTCTCTCTCTCTCTCTCTCTCTCTCTCTCTCTCTCTCTCTCTCTCTCTCTCTCTCTCTCTCTCTCTCTCTCTCTCTCTCTCTCTCTCTCTCTCTCTCTCTCTCTCTCTCTCTCTCTCTCTCTCTCTCTCTCTCTCTCTCTCTCTCTCTCTCTCTCTCTCTCTCTCTCTCCGTCTTTGTTCCACTGTGTCGTAGAGCAGTTAGGGCATCAAATCGGGGCCTTTACATACCAGTCTTATTTTGTAATGCCTGACTCAGCCCTTGGCACACCTCTGTCCCAGATCTCCACAGGCGCGTGGCCTACAATGTGACGCGACGTCACGCCGGCGTGGAATTCTCAACCCACGAGAGGATAAAACGTCTCTCCTGTTCACAGCCAGAAGGCCCAGAGTAGGCACACACACACGACACAAGACAGGAACTCTTAATCACGTTTCATCCTCCAGTCTTAAAGCCCTGGATCTGAATGGTAATTCACCTTAACGCGAGCCATAGTCTGGGGGAGTGGAGGGGACCGGGACACTCTTAAGCATGGAGGAGGAATGCAGTTAGATGTAAATGTTTGTGTACGTTCTGCGTACGTCTTGGAGTGCAGGGATGGTGCTTAAAGACATCTGGATGCAATGAAATGCCATTTGTCTAAACAAAAGTGAGCCCCGTCTCTCTGCCTAGCAAGCCACCCAACGTGCGCTCTGCTTTTACTACATGTTTGTGCAATGTTTTCTAAAGTACTATATTGAAAAATGTTTCATTGCAACAGTGTTAAGCTTTCCAACATGAGATGGTTTTCCTTGCTCCAATTTCCCCCTAGATAAACACAGAGGCCATTGGAAATAGCTGTGCACTTGATGATTGACTGAAAAGGCCTACGATATGACTGAAAAGGCCTACGATATGACTGAAAAGGCCTACTTTGATATGACTGAAAAGGCCTACGATATGACTGAAAAGGCCTACGATATGACTGAAAAGGCCTACTTTATGACTGAAAAGGCCTACGATATGACTGAAAAGGCCTATGTTATGACTGAAAAGGCCTACTTTATAAATGAAAAGGCCTACTTTATAAATGAAAAGGCCTACTTTATGAATGAAAAGGCCTATTTTATGACTGAAAAGGCCTACGTTATGACTGAAAAGCCTACTTTATGACTGAAAAGGTCTCCTTGATGACTGAAAAGCCATACTTTATGACTGAAAAGGCCTACTTTAGTGCTGGTCTAAAGAAGAAAAAGACCAAAAACGTTGTCATTGGATTGACCTTTTAGAATAACAGTAATATTATTTTCAACTTCTGGAGCGCTATTCACGGCATAAAGAATCTCAAGAAGGACAAGCAATTTGGAAAACAACAGCATCAATCATGAGATGTCAGTTCATGGATTGAGTTGTCATTGGAGGGAGGTGGTCAAAGGGGGAGATCAAGCAAAGATGGTCTCTGGACCGTCATATATAAACAAGCTCAGAACATCGGAGGCCTTACCAAGTGTAAACTTATTTTTAGAAAATATTTTTTCATGCATGAGCTAGTTTTGTGCCACCCCCCAGAACAATCTGGACATCAGCTAAGTTGTACAGTGCTACAGCGTATCCGTCAAGATCGATTTCACTCCCTATTGTTCCACATCGTTGGTGATCTGCAGATCAGACCAACAGTAGAGAAAGAGAGAGAGTGAGAGAGAGAGAGAGAGAGAGAGAGAGAGAGAGAGAGAGAGAGGTGGCATGCGTGTGCATGAGAAGCACACCTATAGATTTATCAGCTCTTTCGTTCTATTTAAACAAATAGTCTTGGAGCCTTGGAAGGCAGTGTAGGGACATGCCTAGGATAATAAGCGTCATGGAATCTAATCAGATTTATAAGAGGAATTGATTGTTGTGTGGCAGGAGGAGCAGGAGTGGGGTTGGCAATAAGCTGAAATTTAAGTGTTAATTTTTATGCTAATCCGCTGGCATCTCCGTGTGATGCAATTTGGTTCCCTGCACCGCAGATATGAAATTGTCCTGCTCACAGAGAAAATGTCAGCTTGCCAGACCCTGAAAGCTTGTTATTTATTAGGTATGTTTCTATTAGTATGTGTCACAGTTGTTAGAGAGCCACATGCACACGTATAGACACACACGCAGGCGCGCAGCGCGTGCACTCACACACACACACACACACACAATGGTGCTTCATGCTTGTTCCGCCCAGCTCTCGGCCTTAAAATCGTCTCAGCTCACTGGCTGCAACACTGGGGCATTAATGTATTATCATATATCGGGGTGGTCCTTGCCCTCTGGACAAAAGGCTATTTAATACAATTTAATGACATTCCCAAGCAGGAGAAAGGGAGGGAGACAAGGAGGCAGAGCCTAGATGAAAATAGCATCTGTGTTTCTCATGGCTCACCCATGCAAACATTTCCGCTTAAGATGTGTGACTTCTCTCCTTTCTCTGGCAGAAAGGGGAGAAAAGAGGGAGAAGCTAATTGCAGGGAGAAAAGAGGGAGAAGCTAATGGCAGGGAGAAAGGGGAGAAAAGAGGGAGAAGCTAATGGCAGGGAGAAAGGGGAGAAAAGAGGGAGAAGCTAATGGCAGGGAGAAAAGAGGGAGAAGCTAATGGCAGGGAGAAAAGAGGGAGAAGCTAATGGCAGGGAGAAAGGGGAGAAAAGAGGGAGAAGCTAATGGCAGGGAGAAAGGGGAGAAAAGAGGGAGAAGCTAATGGCAGGGAGAAAGGGGAGAAAAGAGGGAGAAGCTAATGGCAGGGAGAAAAGAGGGAGAAGCTAATGGCAGGGAGAAAAGAGGGAGAAGCTAATGGCAGGGAGAAAGGGGAGAAAAGAGGGAGAAGCTAATGGCAGGGAGAAAGGGGAGAAAAGAGGGAGAAGCTAATGGCAGGGAGAAAGGGGAGAAGCTAATGGCAGGGAGAAAGGGGAGAAAAGAGGGAGAAGCTAATGGCAGGGAGAAAGGGGAGAAAAGAGGGAGAAGCTAATGGCAGGGAGAAAGGGGAGAAGCTAATGGCAGGGAGAAAGGGGAGAAAAGAGGGAGAAGCTAATGGCAGGGAGAAAAGAGGGAGAAGCTAATGGCAGGGAGAAAGGGGAGAAAAGAGGGAGAAGCTAATAGCAGGGAGAAAGGGGAGAAAAGAGGGAGAAGCTAATGGCAGGGAGAAAGGGGAGAAAAGAGGGAGAAGCTAATGGCAGGGAGAAAGGGGAGAAAAGAGGGAGAAGCTAATGGCAGGGAGAAAGGGGAGAAAAGAGGGAGAAGCTAATGGCAGGGAGAAAGGGGAGAAAAGAGGGAGAAGCTAATGGCAGGGAGAAAGGGGAGAAAAGAGGGAGAAGCTAATGGCAGGGAGAAAGGGGAGAAAAGAGGGAGAAGCTAATAGCAGGGAGAAAGGGGAGAAAAGAGGGAGAAGCCAATGGCAGGGAGAAAAGGGAGAAAAGAGGGAGAAGCTAATGGCAGGGAGAAAAGGGAGAAAAGAGGGATAAGCTAATGGCAGGGAGAAAAGAGGGAGAAGCTAATGGCAGGGAGAAAGGGGAGAAAAGGGAGGGAGAAGCTAATGGCAGGGAGAAAGGGGAGAAAAGAGGGAGAAGCTAATGGCAGGGAGAAAGGGAGAAAAGAGGGAGGGGAGAAAAGCTAATGGCAGCGAGAAAGGGGAGAAAAGAGGGAGAAGCCAATGGCAGGGAGAAAGGGGAGAAAAGAGGGAGAAGCTAATAGCAGGGAGAAAAGGGAGAAAAGAGGGAGAAGCTAAGGGCAGCGAGAAAAGAGGGAGAAGCCAATGGCAGGGAGAAAGGGGAGAAAAGATGGAGAATCTAATGGCAGGGAGAAAGGGGAGAAAAGATGGAGAAGCTAATGGCAGGGAGAAAGGGGAGAAAAGAGGGAGAAGCTAATGGCAGGGAGAAAGGGGAGAAAAGATGGAGAAGCTAATGGCAGGGAGAAAGGGGAGAAAAGAGGGAGAAGCTAATGGCAGGGAGAAAGGGAGAAAAGATGGAGAAGCTAATGGCAGGGAGAAAGGGGAGAAAAGAGGGAGAAGCTAATGGCAGAGAGAAAGGGGAGAAAAGAGGGAGAAGCTAATGGCAGGGAGAAAGGGGAGAAAAGATGGAGAAGCTAATGGCAGGGAGAAAGGGGAGAAAAGAGGGAGAAGCTAATGGCAGGGAGAAAGGGGAGAAAAGATGGAGAAGCTAATGGCAGGGAGAAAGGGGAGAAAAGATGGAGAAGCTAATAGCAGGGAGAAAGGGGAGAAAAGAGGGAGAAGCTAATAGCAGGGAGAAAGGGGAGAAAAGAGGGAGACGCCAATGGCAGGGAGAAAGGGGAGAAAAGATGGAGAAGCTAATGGCAGGGAGAAAGGGGAGAAGCTAATGGCAGGGAGAAAGGGGAGAAAAGAGGGAGAAGCTAATGGCAGGGAGAAAGGGGAGAAAAGAGGGAGAAGCTAATGGCAGGGAGAAAGGGGAGTAAAGAGGGAGAAGCCAATGGCAGGGAGAAAGGGGAGAAAAGATGGAGAAGCTAATGGCAGGGAGAAAGGGGAGAAAAGATGGAGAAGCTAATGGCAGGGAGAAAGGGGAGAAAAGAGGGAGAAGCTAATGGCAGGGAGAAAGGGGAGAAAAGAGGGAGAAGCCAATGGCAGGGAGAAAAGGGAGAAAAGATGGAGGGCTAATGGCAGGGAGAAAGGGGAGAAAAGATGGAGGGCTAATGGCAGGGAGAAAGGGGAGAAAAGAGGGAGAAGCTAATGGCAGGGAGAAAGGAGGGAGAAGCTAATGGCAGGGAGAAAGGAGAGAAAAGAGGGAGAAGCCAATGGCAGGGAGAAAGGGGAGAAAAGAGGGAGAAGCCAATGGCAGGGAGAAAGGGGAGAAAAGATGGAGAAGCTAATGGCAGGGAGAAAGGGGAGAAGCTAATGGCAGGGAGAAAGGGGAGAAAAGAAGGAGAAGCTAATGGCAGGGAGAAAGGCGAGAAGCTAATGGCAGGGAGAAAGGGGAGAAGCTAATGGCAGGGAGAAAGGGGAGAAGCTAATGGCAGGGAGAAAGGGGAGAAAAGATGGAGAAGCTAATGGCAGGGAGAAAGGGGAGAAGCCAATGGCAGGGAGAAAGGGGAGAAAAGATGGAGAAGCTAATGGCAGGGAGAAAGGGGAGAAGCTAATGGCAGGGAGAAAGGGGAGAAAAGAGGGAGAAGCTAATGGCGGGGAGAAAAGAGGGAGAAGCCAATGGCAGGTAGAAAGGGGAGAAAAGAGGGAGAAGCTAATGGCAGGGAGAAAGGGGAGAAAAGAGGGAGAAGCCAATGGCAGGGAGAAAGGGGAGAAAAGATGGAGAAGCTAATGGCAGGGAGAAAAGGGAGAAAAGAGTGAGAAGCTAATAGCAGGGAGAAAGGGGAGAAAATATGGAGAAGCCAATGGCAGGGAGAAAGGGGAGAAAAGATGGAGAAGCTAATGGCAGGGAGAAAAGATGGAGAAGCTAATGGCAGGGAGAAAGGGGAGAAAAGAGGGAGAAGCTAATGGCAGGGAGAAAAGGGAGAAAAGCGGGAGAAGCTAATGGCAGGGAGAAAGGGGAGAAAAGATGGAGAAGCTAATGGCAGGGAGAAAGGGGAGAAAAGAGGGGAGAAAAGAGAAGCCAATGGCAGGGAGAAAGGGGAGAAAAGATGGAGAAGCTAATGGCAGGGAGAAAAGGGAGAAAAGAGGGAGAAGCTAATGGCAGGGAGAAAAGGGAGAAAAGCGGGAGAAGCTAATGGCAGGGAGAAAGGGGAGAAAAGATGGAGAAGCTAATGGCAGGGAGAAAGGGGAGAAAAGAGGGAGAAGCCAATGGCAGGGAGAAAGGGGAGAAAAGATGGAGAAGCTAATGGCAGGGAGAAAAGGGAGAAAAGAGGGAGAAGCTAATGGCAGGGAGAAAAGGGAGAAAAGCGGGAGAAGCTAATGGCAGGGAGAAAGGGGAGAAAAGAGGGAGAAGCCAATGGCAGGGAGAAAGGGGAGAAAAGATGGAGAAGCTAATGGCAGGGAGAAAAGGGAGAAAAGCGGGAGAAGCTAATGGCAGGGAGAAAGGGGAGAAAAGATGGAGAAGCTAATGGCAGGGAGAAAGGGGAGAAAAGAGGGAGAAGCTAATGGCAGGGAGAAAAGGGAGAAAAGCGGGAGAAGCTAATGGCAGGGAGAAAGGGGAGAAAAGAGGGAGAAGCCAATGGCAGGGAGAAAGGGGAGAAAAGATGGAGAAGCTAATGGCAGGGAGAAAGGGGAGAAAAGATGGAGAAGCTAATGGCAGGGAGAAAAGAGGGAGAAGCTCATGGCAGGGAGAAAAGGGAGAAAAGAGGGAGAAGCTAATGGCAGGGAGAAAAGATGGAGAAGCTAATGGCAGGGAGAAAGGGGAGAAAAGAGGAGAAGCCAATGGCAGGGAGAAAGGGGAGAAAAGATGGAGAAGCTAATGGCAGGGAGAAAGGGGAGAAAAGAGGGAGAAGCTAATGGCAGGGAGAAAGGGGAGAAAAGAGGGAGAAGCCAATGACAGGGAGAAAGGGGATAAAATATGGAGAAGCTAATGGCAGGGAGAAAAGGGAGAAAGAAAGGGAGAGAAGCTAATGGCAGGGAGAAAAGAGGGAGAAGCCAATGGCAGGGAGAAAGGGGAGAAAAGATGGAGAAGCTAATAGCAGGGAGAAAGGGGAGAAATGAGGGAGAAGCCAATGGCAGGGAGAAAGGGGAGAAAAGATGGAGAAGCTAATGGCAGGGAGAAAGGGGAGAAAAGATGGAGAAGCTAATGGCAGGGAGAAAGGGGAGAAAAGATGGAGAAGCTAATAGCAGGGAGAAAGGGGAGAAATGAGGGAGAAGCCAATGGCAGGGAGAAAGGGGAGAAAAGATGGAGAAGCTAATGGCAGGGAGAAAGGGGAGAAAAGATGGAGAAGCTAATGGCAGGGAGAAAAGAGGGAGAAGCTAATGGCAGGGAGAAAGGGGAGAAAAGAGGGAGAAGCTAATGGCAGGGAGAAAGGGGAGAAAAGATGGAGAAGCTAATAGCAGGGAGAAAGGGGAGAAAAGAGGGAGAAGCTAATGGCAGGGAGAAAGGGGAGAAAAGATGGAGAAGCTAATGGCAGGGAGAAAAGGGAGAAAAGAGGGAGAAGCTAATGGCAGGGAGAAAGGGGAGAAAAGATGGAGAAGCTAATGGCAGGGAGAAAGGGGAGAAAAGAGGGAGAAGCTAATGGCAGGGAGAAAAGGGAGAAAAGCGGGAGAAGCTAATGGCAGGGAGAAAGGGGAGAAAAGAGGGAGAAGCCAATGGCAGGGAGAAAGGGGAGAAAAGATGGAGAAGCTAATGGAAGGGAGAAAAGGGAGAAAAGAGGGAGAAGCTAATGGCAGGGAGAAAGGGGAGAAAAGATGGAGAAGCTAATGGCAGGGAGAAAAGGGAGAAAAGAGTGAGAAGCTAAGGGCAGGGAGAATTAGAGAGGATTGAGAAGTCTAGATATGAATATCCATAAAGACAGTGTGCTGTAATTCAGGCCTTAATGCTGCATACAGTTACATGTCACAGACGGCATTGCTCTCCAAGGGCCATTAAGTGATCCATTTCCACAGTCGCACGGTGATGTCATCCGCACGAGACAGCAGAGGGACAGTGACAGCCAGGCGCTGTCTTTGAGTTTCATCCAGCTCTGACAGCTTCCTGTCAAGACGCCTCTCTCCTTTGAAACACCTATTCTCTCCGTCTCTCGTGTTCAAACTGTTTCTCACTCTGTCTACTCCCCATTCACACTGCTGTTCTGTGTGCCAGTCCCTGAATCCAGTTTATATTGTACACTGGGCGTAGTAACAGAGTAAAAGGTTTGGATGCAATTCACATATAGGTCAATTAAATGCACCAACATCTGCTCTCTCCTAGCCATTTGCATATAGTATTCATATGTTAATGATGTCCCTTGTTTTTTGTGTTTGTGTGTGTTTTTTCTTTTTTTTTTGTTGCAATTCCTCCCCTCCCCATTTCTTTGTAAAAAAAAAAAAGGTTCATGCTTCCTAAAACCGGATACAGCCATCTTATTTTTACTTCCCCTCTCACTAATGCTTCAAGGAAAGAGTTTCTTGAGCAGACAAGTGCCGGCGTTGTTCTGTTGCCATGCCCCTGATTTCAAAAAGAAGAAGCCTTTTGCTGTAGTGGGAAGGCCTCCCTTTTCCAAAGCAGCTTAATGCCTTATAAATCAATGATGACACAGATGGACCAGCGATAATCTATTTAGAATGCCTCACAGCAAATATTGTCGTACAGATGATTAGAGATTGAGCTATTTTAACTCACCCCCTTAAAAAAAAAAAAAATCTTCTGCTCATTTTAATACTTTGAATTATAGGGGGGGGCTTCACAAGTTTGGTTCTTTTGAAATAAATCTCAAACATTAGAAAAGGGGTCTAATGTGTGAACGTCTGAAGTCTGCCTTCTCTTTGTGGCGTTATGGGTGGGGATAAGGGAACAAAGAGCATATGAAGAGAGTGGTGGTCTGTTGCCAAAACCATAATGACAACGCATGTTTCTTTAACCAGAAAAGGGGGGTCCTTTAATGGAATTGTGTCTGAGGGTGTAAATGGCGAAGCTAGAGGCCTCAGTCTCTTTTATGGTTGATGGCTCCCGATTTAGCGTGAGGAGGAGGAGGAGTGAGAAAATGAAGTGGAGGTTGTCAGATGTGGCAGCTGCTTGGAATCCTGATAAATATAAGCCCTTATTGATCGGATGAAAATGAAAGATCCCAGAGTGCCGTGCAGTATTTAGCATCTTGTCTGCCGCGCGTCAGCGATGGCCTTGCCTTGGAGGGATAGATTTTCAGCCCGCTGCAAGGCACGGCTTTGATTTCATCTTTAACCTTTTTCGGCTGCATTTCCTTGACCTCTGCGCATCGCTGCCTTTCAGTGAATTTGTTACATTTCACTTGACATCATCTCCCTCTCTCTCTCTCTCTCTCTCTCTCTCTCTCTCTCTCTCTCTCTCTCTGTCTGCCCCTCTCTCTCTCTCTCTCTCTCCCTGTCCCCCTCTCCCTCTCTCCCTGTCTGCCCCTCTCTCTCTCCCTGTCTGCCCCTCTCTCCTCTCTCCCTCTCCTCCCTGTCCCCCTCTCTCCCTCTCTCCCTGTCTGCCCTCTCTCTCTCTCTCCCTCTCTGCCCTCTCTCTCTCTCTCTCCTCTCTCTCCCTGTCCCCCTCTCTCCCTCTCTCCCTCTGCCCCTCTCCCCTCTCTCTCTCTCTCTCTCTCTCTCTCTCTCTCTCTCTCTCTCTCTCTCTCTCTCTCTCTCTCTCTCTCTCTCTCTCTCTCTCTCTCTCTCTCTCTCTCTCTCTCTCTCTCTCTCTCTCTCTCTCTCTCTCTCTCTCTCTCTCTCTCTCTCTCTCTCTCTCTCCCTGTCTCCCTCTCTCTCTCTCTCTCTCTCTCTCTCTCTCTCTCTCTCTTTCTCCCTTTCCCTGACAGGAAAGAGACACATCCTTCTCTCTCGTCATTGCTGTGTGCTGTAGTGACTCAGTGGCTCTCTGCCTGGGTCTCCTCCTGACAGACAGGCTCCAGACCTCAGTTAGTGTGTTAAGGTATGCCTCACACCTTCTGTCACTCTCTCTCTTTGCCACCATAGGTTTCTGCTAATGCTTGTAACTTTGTTACAATCTGGATTGTGATAATCTACCATAATCACCAGCCATCTAAAAACACACTGAACGTCGCTCAGTTACCCCCACTGAGACATGCCTGTTCCAAATCTCCCCCTCCCCTTGTGCCACCTCTCCGATGTCACTATACTTCCACTTCATGACTACCCACCTTATTTATTTTTCATTTATAAGAGCCAGCTAGCAATATAACATGGAAAATGTGGGACGAATCATGAACAATTTATGTTTTGGCATTAGTGTAATTGAATTCTCCTCGTATATCACAGGGAGACGTTTCAGGCTTGAATTAAACGAGAGGTACGGATCCATGAAAATAAGGCTCCCTTCCTTGTCTTTTGAACAACGCTCCCTTTCTCTTTTAGATGGATGATAAATCCCCTGTGAGGGAGCCTGCAACAGCTGTTGGCAGACAGGCTAGATATGAGAATAGCAGCATAGGATGAGCGAGCATTAAAAATTAATACGCTATTTAGCCTAGGTGTATTTTAGGTATTTGACATTTTCATGTCCGGGACAGACTCAATTTATTCATAGTGCAGAAAAAAAAGAAAAAAAAAAGAAGAGAAATGGTGAGAAAGAAGCGTAAGTGAAGGCCATTCTGTTTTTATGGTCACTCATTCCCTACAGTAGTGATCCGCGTGAAGGCTTAAAGCACACTGTCTGTGTCTATGGAGGAGACTAAAGCTCGTTATGGCTGGAGTAATAATTAGCACACTGCAGAAAGGAAGTGATTTGCCTCTTAAAGCCCTCCAATATATATTTTTTTGTTTTTGTGATGCTTCCCTTTTCATTCTCTCTTTACACTGACTGGGAAAGCTACACGCACACAAAAAAAATATTTAAAAAATAAGCAGGGACATTGGGTCGTGTTCTTTAAAAAAAAAGTTGGTAGGGTATCTAGCTAGGCCCAGGCCCCAGACAGTGAAAGTGGAATTCCCAGACCTCATAGTGATTAATTACTAATGCTCCTCTCGAACATCTCCCATATCCCTCACGATCTAATCGCACTGAAATCTAAGACATGTCCTGTAAGGAAGGATCTGACTATAAGAGCCACCTCACTCAACCACCCTCCCTCCATCTACGTCCCTCTCCCTTCCGCTGTCTGACTCACACTCTTCTCTCTCTGTCTGTGTCACTCGCTTTTCCCTTCTGCTTCACACACTATTCTGCATGTATCCTTTGACTCTGTCTCTCCATATGTTTCTCTTATTGTTTCTTCTGTACCCCCCCCCCCCTCTCTTTCTTTCATTTTCTCACGCTTCCAATCGTCATATATACACTGTTATTACCCTGGGGAATATTTAGCAGTAACATGTTAAACACCGCATACCGCCCTCTCGTCTTGACTCCGAACACAAACCTGGAAGGCACAAAACTGGAGAAGCATGTGTAAGTACACCGTGCAAATGATCACGAGGATAAACATAAAGCTTTCATTTAGCGGTCTAAACCTATTACGGGATCGCTAAATCTCAAGCCTGGGATCGTTTTTGGAGATATCTCTCCCGACTACAAGTAAAAATGGGGATCGAAAGCCATTCCACATTTAAAGGAGATGGAGGGACGTTGGAAGCGACAGTCTCAACAACGTCCTTCATTTTCAGATGTCATTGATTTCACATTGCTGGAGTTGAATGCTACTAGTGCTTGAGACAAGGGCCCGTGTTACCTGCGGCTTTGTCGCGATACACTCGTAGAAAATGCTAAACGTTCGAAAGCTGTTAGTAGAAAATATCCTCAAGCCCTTCAGTCTCTCGGGAAAAAAAAGAAAAAATGACACAGAAACATTTCCAATGTCAGTGACATCAATGCGCAGGATTGAGTGATCATTTTTAGCCTAGCCGTGTGTTTTTGTGACGGGAACGTGGAGTTCTTGCCGGACTGTGACAGTACGACATATGCAGATAGTTGGCCTCCCTTGGTCCATAGGGGTTTACCAGGGAGCTGCTTCTCTGTGGCGCGAGGTTTTCAGTGTCAGAGCCAATGTGCCTTTGAGGCCGTATCCTAGCAGATTAGCGTCTCTCCTTATCATTCAGATCAAGCCCGGCTCCCTTTGAAAACATATTGTACACATCTACCCCTCCCCTCCCTGCCGTCGTCCATGACAACAATCTGTAGGCGTGATGTCTGTCTCAGAGGAGCAGTTGGAGCCCTTGACAGATACCAGGTCTGGCGCTGGAGTCAAAAGCAGGCACGTCCGTCCTCCTCCCTACCCGGCGCAGGGGAGAGAGAGAGACTGTCAGACGACAGAGGGGACCGAAGGCGGCTGGGCTGGGGGGCCTGGAGCCCAACACTCAAGCCCTTCATCATCCTCCTATGATAGCAGGGGTAATTGATATATGGGCACAGCCGTCTCTTCCCCTTCGCGTGTTAAGGTCGACTTATCTACATATCACCCCCGATTTCTCCACTCCCATTATATTTCCTAGATGTTGACTGACTGCTGAGGGTGGTGTGTGAAATGAAACCCAGAGAGAAAGAAGAGAAAAGTGCTTTTATTCCGGCGCCTAACCCCGCCTGTTATCAAAGTAACTTTGAGCTTATTAGCGACAAAGGCCCCCCCCCCCCCCCCCTTCCTGCTTTGTACGGCCGTGTACGCCGGCGCTTCCTGAATTAAACTGCTGGCTTCCTGTTCTTTTATATGCATGGCCACATCTGGGGAGCCTGCTCACAGCCCTGCTGCCTAATAACAATCACCTTCCCTTTCAGTCCCCACTGATTGTTTCTAATTCACTCTGACAGATAGTGGCTGACAAGCCGCCCGCGCCTCCCTCCCTCCGTGACCCCGGATCACTCACCGCACTTATAAGGCCTGTCATTTTTAATATTTGATTTCAGTTTTAAGTTATGTGTTTTACCCAGATGATGAAATCAGTGTTTAACTGAACACAAAATGGATCTCCCCTCTCCCTTTTCATCTTCAATCTCTCCCTTGCCTGCCCTCTTTGCCTTTTCTCTCTCTCCTTCTCTCCTCTGTTTATGGAGATTGGCAGCGAGGAGGATATGAGAGATAATATAGGCACACAGACACAGGAATGCGCACAGCCACAGACGGACACACAAAGACACAAAACTCACAGACACACGGACACACTGCATTTTACGTTGTGATCTGCCAGTGGGTATTGTAAATTTTCTCAGTATCTAGAAGTCCAGCAACAGGACTTGATGTGTGGCCATTGACAAATATCCAATGTTGTATATGTCCTCAGGCCTGCAAGTTACTTAGTTTCCGACATTCTTTGCTTTCCATTGATTGCCAATAAAGGTGTTTAGACATGAGTAAAATGCATATCAGGTGGACGGATCACTAAATGAACGGATAGATTCATCGACAGGTAGATGGATGACATTTTGCAGGGCAATCCATGTTGTCCGTCAATAAAAAAAACACAATTTAGAGTTAAATGAAAATAAGCAATTACTTAGTTAGCCGGTTCAATAGTTTGCTACCCACATACTTCACAGAGCTTTATATATATATATATATAGAGAGAGAGATAGAAGAACAGGAATGAGAAGACCAAAGAACGAGAGATCGAGAGATCCATTGCGACCTTGTGCCTACTACACCCACCCACTACACCCACCGTCTCAAATAGACACATCCAACGTCTTATCAACACATTGACTGTGTGTTCCCCTCACAACAACAAGACAACATCTCCAAAACTCATCCAGGCAACCAACTTATAAACACTCTGCACCTCTATCACCCCGACGTACCCAGACACCATCTCCAAAACACACCCACTTCATACCGCCAAGGCATTGTGTCATTCCGGGACACGACGGTGCCTTGGGCATGCCCGATTCCA
>NC_060177.1:32306471-32323971 GCF_021184085.1 Oncorhynchus gorbuscha | reverse complement strand
TGTTTTGGAGCACGCCAAGTTTCGACGCTCCGTCGCTCTTAGCCGTTTCCAAAATCAAAGCATCAGAGCTGCAGTCAAACTCTCCTCCTCCTCCTCTACGTCTCGTCTCACCGTGTGCCTGAAGCGGCGCGGCTCTCTACGCAGCAGGGGAAAGGCAGGGCTGCGGGTAGGAGCGGGACGGGGGGGACGGGTGGGGGGGGCGAATGTAGCAGACTGTGACACGTACCTGTCAGCAGGTACTCCAAATAATTGGTAAATTACTACCGCGGGATAGGAGGAATCTCTCTTTTCTTTCTGTTTGATGAATATTTGAAGTCGTAGAACAACGCCGCGCGTTTAGTTCGGCGAGTCGGGCTATCACGCGCATCGAGGAAGAGGAGCAGCTGACGCACGGCGAACAGGAGGGATCCTACTGTACTGCTTGGTGGAGACAGACACTGAACAGAGAGCACTGGGAGCACGGCGTGGAGACCGTCCTTGTAGTCGAAGCAGGTCTGAACTAACAAGTGGCATAAACGTATACATTGAGACAGTGCTCAACCAAGTGATATATGCTCTCTGTTACTGGCTGACACTGACACGCCCACACACTACACTGACATACTCACTCTCACACACTACACTGACATACTCACTCTCACACACTACACTGACATACTCACTCTCACACACTACACTGACATACTCACTCTCACACACTACACTGACATACTCACTCTCACACACTACACTGACATACTCACTCTCACACACTACGCTTACATACTCACTCTCACACACTACACTGACATACTCACTCTCACACACTACACTGACATACTCACTCTCACACACTACGCTGACATACTCACTCTCACACACTACGCTGACATACTCACTCTCACACACTACACTGACATACTCACTCTCACACACTACGCTGACATACTCACTCTCACACACTACGCTGACATACTCACTCTCACACACTACGCTGACATACTCACTCTCACACACTACACTGACATACTCACTCTCACACACACACTGACATACTCACTGACATACTCGCTGACTCTCACTCACACACTACGCTGACATACTCACTCTCACACACTACGCTGACATACTCACTCTCACACACAGTACACTGACATACTCACTCTCACACACTACACTGACATACTCACTCTCACACACTACGCTGACATACTCACTCTCACACACTACACTGACATACTCACTCTCACACACTACACTGACATACTCACTCTCACACACTACACTGACATACTCACTCTCACACACACTACACTGACATACTCACTCTCACACACTACGCTGACATACTCACTCTCACACACTACACTGACATACTCACTCTCACACACTACACTGACATACTCACTCTCACACACAGTACACTGACATACTCACTCTCACACACTACACTGACATACTCACTCTCACACACTACACTGACATACTCACTCTCACACACACTACACTGACATACTCACTCTCACACACTACGCTGACATACTCACTCTCACACACTACACTGACATACTCACTCTCACACACTACACTGACATACTCACTCTCACACACAGTACACTGACATACTCACTCTCACACACTACGCTGACATACTCACTCTCACACACTACGCTGACATACTCACTCTCACACACTACGCTGACATACTCACTCTCACACACTACGCTGACATACTCACTCTCACACACTACGCTGACATACTCACTCTCACACACTACACTGACATACTCACTCTCACACACTACGCTGACATACTCACTCTCACACACTACGCTGACATACTCACTCTCACACACTACACTGACATACTCACTCTCACACACTTGGAAGCTAAACCCTTTTTTCCCCCATTTCGAATGAATACCATAGAAAGTTCACTTACTCTGTGGACAAATGCGTTTTAACTTTGGGGAATCTTCACCCCCTGCCAATTCGAAGGGAGCCATTGGGCTCATTGTTTGTCTGTTAATGAAACATCTTCACGTTGCTCTTTCATCGGCCTCAAACTCACTTTATGCCACAGTCAATTAAACCCCTTAGGGCCGCTCTAGAACGCGTTTGACATTTCAGCTCGCTCGTGTTAGGCACACCCATAGAACACTTTGCTTTGAGCTGTGTGGAGAGAAACAAACCACAGAGAAAGGAACATTTAAAGGGCCGTGCCACGACACTAGTATGAGGTGGAAAAACAGTAGCCCCAAGCACGGAACAGTCTCCAAGGGAATGTGTCCTATGTAAAGTTGCCATATCTGAGTTGGTGACTTATAATGGCAGGTTTTAGGATTATCTGAGGCAAGTGCGAGCTGGGGACATTGGATGCTATTGGTCAAAAGACACAGAATGGACTAGATTGAGGTTGTGGCACTAAAAAACTGTGACTGGGCTTGAGGACCTTGGTCCATATCGCCTGAATGAACTGGTTGTGCTGGGCATTGATGCAGTCATGCCTTAGATATGGCCAGAAGTGTAATGAAGCGTATGGGGCACATCCTCGATTCTTACCCCACAAAGCAAGGCCTCCTTCAGGGCTGACTGGACTTAGGGTGGCACACAGGCCTGTAGTTGAGCCCATGTTTCAGTGGTGTGAAACAGCTTGACATGTGAGACACTTCCCCAGGGTATGAGGTGACTTATCTGCCTTTTACTCTGTCTGCCATGGCGAGGCTGAGTCAATGAAGGCCAATGTCTGGCCAGTGGACCTCATTGGTAGTAGCCGCTGTTCTGCGCATTCTACGTTATTTTCTTATCCCCGTCACGATCCAAATCAAATTTGATTTTCTACAGCGTTCCATGCGACATGTCCATCTCAGATTGCGTTTCGGAGAAGAATGGGATTGTTTTGTTGCGGAGACGTTCGTGGTGGTACGTGTTTCCTCGTGTAGGTTGTATCAATAGGTCCAGTGTATTAGATGTCTGATCTCAGTTTGGTATGCTCAACAACCAGTAACCTGAACAACAGATCTCCTTTGCATTGTTTCCTGTCACTCTATGGGGACTGTGTCCAGCCTGCATATAAACAGGGGTGTTTTATATAGTTGTTTTTCCACTAGCGACATCTTTGGGTAGATGTTCAAGAAATCGCCCCCCCCCCCCCCCCCCCAATTGTGATGTGTTCATCTCAGCTGAGGATTTATGCGGAGACGCTTAAAAACGTAGATCTCGCACGGACCGGTGGAGAATCTATTATTCACGAAAGCTAATGCATTGTTTCTGTTGCTTTATATAATCCCCCTTCCCCCCCACCAGCATTTTCTCTGGCAGGTTGGCAGTAAAATCTGTATTGAAATGAGAAGTTTGAAAGACAAAACCACTAGCTCCTTATATGTGTAAACTGCGTTAAATCACACATTGAGCTTACAGAACAGAGCTTCAAATGTTAAATGGGGGTTGAAGTCTGCCTGAACTAATTTGTAGGGCTTTGCACCATGTTGACATTTAAATGGGATAAGAATAGAAAACTGTATGCCGACCTATTTTGAAGATGCTTTCGGAATACATTCACATCAGCGCCGGTCTATAATTAATAAAAATAGACAGACTTTCTTGCTCCAGATTTGATTGTAATACAACCTTATAAACACTACAGGGATGGGGTGGGGGGGCGGAGAGAAAAAATGGATGGGGGCAGGAATTAAGAGGGAAGTGGATTGCACACACCTGGTTTTGCAGGAGATTGCGTTGGCTGGCTGCTGTGCTATCACATTACTGTGATCCAGCCCCTGTGTTTGTGAGAGAATTGAGGAGAGGGACCGGCAAAATCAGCATGCAAATAACGGCACATTGTTAACTTAATCAGATGCAGGAGGAAAAACTATGGAGAGGGAGGGAGAGAGGGAGAACGGGAGAGGACGGAGGGTAGGAAGGAGGGATGTAGAGGAGGGAGAGAGGGAGAACGGGAGAGGACGGAGGGTAGGAAGGAGGGATGTAGAGGAGGGAGAGAGGGAGAACGGGAAAGGACAGATGGTAGGAGGGATGTAGAGGAGGGAGAATGGGAGAGGACGGAGGGTAGGAAGGAGGGATGTAGAGGAGGGAGAACGGGAGAAGGACGGAGGGTAGGAGGAGGGATGTAGAGGAGGGAGAACGGGAGAGGACGGAGGGTAGGAAGGAGGGATGTAGAGGAGGGAGAACGGGAGAGGACGGAGGGTAGGAGGAGGGATGTAGAGGAGGGAGAGAGGGAGAACGGGAGAGGACGGAGGATAGGAGGAGGGATGTAGAGGAGGGAGAGAGGGAGAACGGGAGAGGACGGAGGGTAGGAAGGAGGGATGTAGAGGAGGGAGAGAGGGAGATCGGGAGAGGACGGAGGGTAGGAGGAGGGATGTAGAGGAGGGAGAGAGGGAGAACGGGAGAGGACGGAGGGTAGGAAGGAGGGATGTAGAGGAGGGAGAGAGGGAGAACGGAAGAGGATGGAGGGTAGGAATGAGGGATGTAGAGGAGGGAAAGATGGAGAACGGGAGAGGACGGAGGGTAGGAAGGGGGGATGTAGAGGAGGGAGAGATGGAGAGGACGGAGTGTAGGAAGGATGGATGTATAGGAGGGATGTAGAGGAGGGAGAGAGGGAGAACGGGAGAGGACGGAGGGTAGGAAGGAGGGATGTAGAGGAGGGAGAGAGGGAGAACAGGAGAGGATGGAGGGTAGGAAGGAGGGATGTAGAGGAGGGAAAGATGGAGAACGGGAGAGGACGGAGGGTAGGAAGGAGGGATGTAGAGGAGGGAGAGATGGAGAGGACAGAGGGTAGGAAGGAGGGATGTAGAGGAGGGAGAGAGGGAGAACGGGAGAGGATGGAGGGTAGGAAGGAGGGATGTAGAGGAGGGAGAGAGGGAGAATGGGAGAGGAGGGATGTAGAGGAGAGAGAGAGAGAACGGGAGAGCATGGAGGGTAGGAAGGAGGGATGTAGAGGAGGGAGAGAGGGAGAACGGGAGAGGACGGAGGGTAGGAAGGAGGGATGTAGAG
This sequence comes from Oncorhynchus gorbuscha, assembly GCF_021184085.1. Lineage (NCBI taxonomy): Eukaryota > Metazoa > Chordata > Actinopteri > Salmoniformes > Salmonidae > Oncorhynchus > Oncorhynchus gorbuscha. The sequence goes on along the minus strand of NC_060177.1, from coordinate 32,318,982 downwards.
GGAGAGAGGGAGATCGGGAAAGGACAGATGGTAGGAGGGATGTAGAGGAGGGAGAATGGGAGAGGACGGAGGGTAGGAAGGAGGGATGTAGAGGAGGGAGAACGGGAGAGGACGGAGGGTAGGAGGAGGGATGTAGAGGAGGGAGAACGGGAGAGGACGGAGGGTAGGAAGGAGGGATGTAAAGGAGGGAGAGAGGGAGAACGGGAGAGGACGGAGGGTAGGAGGAGGGATGTAGAGGAGGGAGAGAGGGAGAACGGGAGAGGACAGAGGATAGGAGGAGGGATGTAGAGGAGGGAGAGGGAGAACGGGAGAGGACGGAGGGTAGGAAGGAGGGATGTATAGGAGGGAGAGAGGGAGATCGGGAGAGGACGGAGGGAGGAGGAGGGATGTAGAGGAGGGAGAGAGGGAGATGGGAGAGGACGGAGGGTAGGAGGAGGGATGTAGAGGAGGGAGAGAGGGAGAACGGGAGAGGAGGGAGGGTAGGAGGAGGGATGTAGAGGAGGGAGAGAGGGAGAACGGGAGAGGAGGGAGGGTAGGAGGAGGGATGTAGAGGAGGGAGAACGGGAGAGGACGGAGGGTAGGAGGAGTGATGTAGAGGAGGGAGAACAGGAGAACGGGAGAGGATGGAGGGTAGGAAGGAGGGATGTAGAGGAGGTGGGTAACAGTAATAAGAGTCGGGCCCCCCCCCCTTTGCGGAGGGCAAAGGGGAAGGGATATGTGTATGGGGGCGAGGGGTGAGGGGCCGAGAGGGGGGGAAGGGGGCTCGTTTCAGAAGATGATGCAGCCTCTCCAGAGGTCCTTCAAGTGGCTCAGACAGGCAGTTCAGCGGTGATAGCAGAACGCCGTCCGTGTTGTGAGCCCTGCCATCACCAGCCCCCCCGACAACAGATCACAGCTGTAGGACATGGGCGATTTAATATCCCGCATTATCGAAAGGCTGAGGGTAAAGGGAGGGGTGGTGGGGTGCGGCAGGCAGGCAGGCAGGCAGGCAGGCAGGCAGGCAGGCAGGCAGGCAGGCAGGCAGGCAGGCAGGCAGGCAGGCAGGCAGGCAGGCAGGCAGGCAGGCAGGCAGGCAGGCAGGCAGGCAGGCAGGCAGGCAGGCAGGCAGGCAGGCAGGCAGGCAGGCAGGCAGGCAGGCAGGCTAAACATGGCAGGTGCCCCCATGCTGCGGGTGACTGTCTAGGCTAAGCCATGTGTCACAGTGCCGTCCTTAAAGGTTTATTCACAAAAAATACATCCTAGGCTCATCATTTGACCAAAACATGGATGTCCTTTCATATGGCTGCAAGATCATTTTGATTTGTATATCTGGAAATGTCTTTTGAGTGTGTTGAAATGGCACGGTGTACCCTTAAGAGTTCACAGCTGCTACGCGGTCACCACTAGTGGGGATGAAATAGAGAGGTTAACGACCCGTGATGCATCGATCATGCAGCGATGCCTCCCGAATAGAATATGTACAGTCTGCAGCCATGGTAACATAAACAACATATTAGCATCATGGTGGTGGGTGTTAGCGATGACAAGGGTTCAGGAAAACAGAGAATGTGAGTAATGTCACTGATCACCAGCCACACGGCACTACACCGGGACAAATAAAGAAGAGGCCTTGTGTTGCTTCAAGAGCAAGACATCTTCAGGGAGGGAAGCATTGAATGCACTATACAGAGAGGTCATTTTTCGTTCAACATTACCAACCTTTATGAACACACATATGCACACACACGCACGCACGCACATGTGCACACGCAGGGAGAAGTTGTGTAAATGCAGACAGATCAGAGAGAGAGGAGTGTGGAGAGACACAAGTAATCTGTTCCTGGGCCAAACTGGCCCTTCAATACACACATCTCTTATTTACCTCAGTAGAATGAAACATAAAACAGTGTTTGTAACGTATACTGTCCTTTACCTCTCAGATTTTCTGTAGAAATATGTGTCCTAAATGTTATTTGTAGTAATTAGCTATTATCTTTAACAACCTCACCAAAAGGAAGCTGCTGCTCTGGGTTGGGTGTTTCATAGAGGAGAACAGGATGAGAGGTTTTTGTAGTGGAGTTCAGAGAGAGGCCTGTTTTGAAGTTTGACCAACTTTGCCTTATTCCGCTAATCAGAGTCTTGTCTTAGTGAAGCGTTGGCATGTAGGCAAACACTTCTGTCTGGCCCGCAAAATGGTTCCACTCGCTCTCTCTTCCCCCTTCTCCCCCTCTTTCCCTCTCCCTCCCTTCCTCTCGGATTCTAAGAAGAGTAGCCCCCACTGTTTCAGATGAAGTGAGATAAATACACGTTCCCTGATGTCCCGAAGGCTCCCCACCCTCCCTCCTGAGAGCACAACCCTCCTAACGCACTTCCTCTGCCACAATTAGTCCATAATAAATACACTTTACTCTTAATGCCGATAATGTGCCCTGCTCTCTGAATCTCCCTCTCTTTCCTCTCTTGTCTTTTTTCCCCCCACTTTCTTATTAAGCCACATTAAGACGTGACTTTGGGTCACACGAGAGGGAGAGAGAAAATGATGAATTATTCTCAGAGCTACTCACAGCTGCAAACAATAGCGGAAAAGTAAAATACAGATATTGTAACGTATGCAAAGAATCGAGAGCATTTGCAGTCAAGTCTCACTTCCTGATGGCTTTGATAAGATGAGTGGCTTTCTTAAACAGGATGTGTGCTGCTTTTTAAAAAACTGCTCTATGGACATGCCGAGTGCAGTTGCGTAACGGCCGGCCTTGACAGAGTGCCTGCAAGACTTGAGCGATTCCTTCACATGACGTCTCTCCAGATTAGCTTGAGATAGTTCATCAAAGTGATGGAATAAAGGAGATTTAGCATTGTCATATTAAAAAGACATGCAGTGGTTGAATATTTAAAAAGCCCATTTGCCTTGACAGAAGTGCTTTTTCACTCAAGAGCATATGGCTCCCCTACCTGTTTACTGGTCTCCCCTCATCTTCTCACGAAGAGGGGGGAAAAAAAGAGGAGAGAAAAATAGTTACTTTCAAAGATATTGAAGAATCGTTCAATTAACAGCGGCGTGATGTAAAATAATTACTTGACTTGCTTACCATAATGAGTATCTCTAATTATCCATACATTTGTTTGGTGAAAACTCCAAGCTATAGTTGTGAGGAGATGGTAAGTACGTTGAAGTAGCACCCAACCCCCCCTCTCCTCCCTTCCCTTTACAAAGGCAGCATCACTTGGCTTCGAGGCACAATTCACCTCCCCATGTATGCATACAAGCGTCGGAAAATAGTCAGGAGTGTAAAGGGATCTTTATTTTTTTTAATTAGCTATGCAACAATTAAAGGATTCACAAACTAAATTGAACCTTGTCTCCGTCGCCTCCCGGTTTGATTTCAGCACCTGTCACAACAACAGCCCCTGTTCAGCCATTATGCAAAACTTCCTAAGAACAGAACCAGCACGAGGAGGAGAAAACAGCAATTATTTCTGATATTCACTTATTTCAGGTGATATTGACATTTAGAGTTCAGAAGGAAAAAAAAGAAAAGGAAAATGACCTGAAAGGGAAGAAAACGTGGCCTGGTTGACTTTGTCAACCGGCGCTAGGCAGATATGGTTTTATTTTGCCAACATTAAAGCCGCTCTAATGCCTGTGAAAGTGTGATGATGGGTGACTCACTCAGCACTACCAGGATCCCTTTCTCATTTCCCACTGTAGAGTGAAAACAATCGCTGGGTTGATTGTACTGTTAGCATGTGCGCGCTGTTCTCTCTCCCTGTCTGCCTTTAAGAAACAGTGTTGGCCATGCCTTACCAGCGATGTGTCATTGCATTCATTTTCCAGTGAGTAGTATTCAAATGCAGAAAGGCAGCCCAGGGGAATGATGTAAAGCCATGATCGACCCTACACGGACAGCTACACTGTGGTCATTGTTCGCTGGGCTTTCTCTGCTGTAGGGTAACCATGCGTGATCAGCGATTCGACCGTGACTACTGTAGGACATGCCCCCACCCCCCCATGACAGAGGGTTAGGAGGGGTAGGAGGGGAGGAATTGCACAGGACAGAATACAGACAATCATTTATATGTTGGAAATTCTTCCCCATGATCTAGAATCATTTACTTTTCATCACTTTTTTTGTGCGCTAGTTTGCCCTCTGTCGCCTATCTCATCCATCTCCCTTCTTATTGTGAAACACGGTCTGGTTAACAAATGTTGGAGACAATTAATCCCCCACTCATCACAATGCGTAAAATCTACTGGCAGGAGTCTTTCCACACTGCTGTGACCACTATTGCAAGATATGCACATGAAAAAGGCACACACACATCTGCTGGTCATCAGAATAATACCAGGAATGGTTAGCATAAAAGGAAGCTTTGAGCTTTTGGCCCGGCTCCGGATGATGATGCGGCTGACCAGGACAATGAACTGTGGGAATTCGCTTGTCTCCCGTTGATCTTCCTCCTTGGCATCCCGAAAGCCTGTCAGACGCAGGGGATAAAAAGACAAGGCATTTTTCTTTCTCTCTTTTCTTTCTCTTTTTTTTTCTTTCAAGCGGAGGGGGCCTCATAGTGATCTGTGGAGATGAGCTGAAAGCCGAACTACCTGTTGACTAGTCCTCTTAAGAGACCTCAATGACATATTGTGTGGGACTACAGAGCAGAAAGGAAAAGCCCAGCGAGGTCGATTCATATTTGTCTCCGTTGTATAGCGTTCAAGTTCTTGCATATAGAATTGTTGTTTTGATGTGTTGGTTTACTTCATTCGTACTACGTTATGCAGCTAGAATCTTGGTGCTTAACTCATAAGTTAGCGTAGTTGTTGTGTGGGGTCTAGGGTATGACGTTGGAAGGAACGGACTGGGTTTATTCCACTTTATTTCACTTGTTGTGCTGGGAACCTTTCTGTTTTCGCCTCATTACAGCATGTAATAATCCAGTTCAGTCAAAGAGTATGGAGAGGAAGAAAAACAACTCCCTTTTTTATTGGGTTAATTAGAAGCGTTCCGAAGACCACCTGCAATAGACTAAACAAGCATGAGGAAATATTCCTATTAGCTTCAATTTACTGCCATGCTTAAAATGATCCCAGCTATCTCTACTTGTGTTGGTATCTCCTTTCCTTCTATATATATATATATATATATATATTTTTGAAATACACTTTCCTCAGAGTATGTAACATATGGCAAACACACTAATTTTCCATCAGGTTGTTTTTCCCCCTCTAAATGCGTTGATGATTTGGTGCGAATACGATGGAATTTCCTTACTTTGTGAATAATGATGGATTTATTAAAAGCAATGACCTTCATTATAACTTAATGAGGTATTTTGTTGTAATTAGTTCGTGGATTCTTGTCAATACAAAATAACAACTTCGTGTCTTACTGATGGCTTTTCCATTCATAATGTCTCCTTATAAACCTAGAATCTGCAGTTTAAACAATAACAAAGTGGTCAACCTACCTCTGTAGGTTGAGGGATGGGGCCTGGAGAAGTGTAACCACTTTCAAAATCATAGACAGAGCTATGGATGCAAGGACTGAACATCCATTATATCACAATGATCGTTTTAAACATGTTTTGAGGCTATACATTTTTTTTTTTACATTATATTGTTTACTAACATTCGAGTAAAATAAAATGTAAAATGTATAAGTTATATGATTAAATAATCAATTGGTATATATCATTCATTTATAAGTCCAAAAATGGTCGTAGCAATTACGGATTATAGCTTTAAAATGTCCAAAAGGTTTTATTTGGCCTGCATTCAGTTGACCCAGTTGACCCATCAATATCACATCAAGCAATACTTCCAAACGGTCTTTCATCAAATCCGAAACCTTCCCAAGAGCATGTTTAGCCATACTCTGCTTATGTGTTTTAGCCTTAGAATATGCAAATGTCTGTGGTATCCAGTGTATACATCATTTGAGAATACTCAACCTGACCAAGTGTTTTCTAATTCCTTCAACTATTGCATGCACTTTATAGGATCAGAGCACATGCTCGTTGCTTAGATAATGACACGGTACTGAGCCCAAATATATTCAGACAGAAATACACTTCCATTGTGTTAAAGATACCGTCCGTAATTAAGCTGTAGGTTGCAGAGCAATTTGCCCCCTGGGGGAAAAAAAAAGAAGAAGAGAAATCTGGTTATGTGCCGCTTTACTAAAAAACGGTGAATATTAACCACAAACTGTAAAGAAGAGCACTGCTGCACCTCTGTGAGAAAGTGCAAAAGGAAGTCTGGTGGCTTTGCAGGCGTCATTTCAGCCTTATCGTTAATGAAAGCATTGTTGTAGACACCAGACAAACGTCAGATCTGCTTCGGGTTAGAGCCAGCGTAGACGTTGCTACAGTCTGCTGTTTGGATGGCTGAGAGGTCAAGGTCAAGCATACAGACGCACAGTTACTCGGGAGCTACTTGTAAATGCTATCTATGACGGTGAGAAGTTACGACTTGTGACCCTGTGAGTTTCTAATGCGAACCACACAGACTTGTGAATTGCAATACCTGTGCACGAGAGAAGGACACATTGGATTACTGGTACTTACCCTGTAACAACGGGCACTACTTGCTCTATGTGAGTACATCAAAGCGTTTGCTTTTTCGGAAGCGGAATTCCATATGGATGAAATAAGACTGTCGTGATTACACTGAACACTCATTGTGTTGTTGTTCTAAGAGCATTGCTACCTGCATTGTTACACACAGAGGGCACTCTGATATTGAATTATTGTCAAAAGCAGTGTGTGCGTGCGTGCGTGCGTGGGCGTGCATGTGTGTTGATAGGATGGGGGGGGTGTCACATAAGAAATGCCCTTTTTAATCAGGAAAAAAATATAAAATGACTTGGGAGCAAGGGAAGCATATTAATGGAGTTCATTTGCATACGCTCGTCAGCAAGGATACGTTCAAAAAACAAACTGGATTTGTCAGTTCATTTCACATTATTCCATTGTCTATCTGCCTTTGTTATATGTTAAAGATAAAGCCGGAAATCAAATTGAAGAAAAGGGCAAGCTGCTATCTCTACAAATGAGCAACAGCTCATCAGTCTCGTTTGAATCATATATTTCTATGGCAAAAGGCAGCGTGCATGCAGGCCACTTTCAAAAAGGGGTTCCGTCTGATATTGGCAGAGTTTGCAAAGGATTGTGGGTGGCACATTTTAAGAGTCACTTCATTTTGTCTGGCGATGGACAATCCCTCCTAAGAGATCAGGATGAGAAAGTTGTCCGGGAAATGGTTTTATCTACCTGTGTATTCTCCCAACGTTGTATTTTGAAAATATACTCATATCAATGTAATATCATTACAGTGTCGCATAGACATTTTCTGAATGCTATTTGCAATAGTGCGGGATAGTATATTCGTGTCTCAGTCACATGATAATAAGCTCATACAGCTGTGCGTGACCTCGCCAATGTAAGTAGGCGCTACATACATGAGGCATGCCCAGTCATCACGCAGTCTACATAATATAGCCATTATATCCTTCGAGGGTTCATTTGATGACCTTCACCTGTATGACTAGACAATGATCACGTTCTAGAGAAGAAGATTGTATTCATAAGCAGCCCACAGACCGTATTCATATTTTCGAGATAAGAGTCAACACCAACCTACAGTGTTGGAGGAGCGGTCGGCTGAGGAACAGCCAGGCCTCATAAGTCTTCCCGGCGTGCCTCAGCATTGTGCTTCACTCCCACATCCTCTGTGTCGTGTGTGTGTGTACTGTACGTGTGTAGCGGCGGTTTGATTCAAAGCTATGTTTCTGTTTCTTTATGTTGTTCTGTCTAGCCTTGTCGGTTGGTGGGTGTCTGGGTTCGCACCAGTTAGAAGCTGAGAGAGAGAGTTGTCCTTGAAGTGTGTGCAGGTGCGTGAGTCTATATGTTGGGGGTGTCCCTTTTTTTGTTTTTAATGTTATCTTTATTTAACCAGGCAAGTCAGTTAAGAACAAATTCTTATTTTCAATGACGACCGAGGAACAGTGGGTTAACTGCCTGTTCAGGGGCAGAACGACAGATTTGGACCTTGTCAGCTCGGGGGTTTGGACTTGCAACCTTCCGGTTACTAGTCCACCGCTCTAATCACTTGGCTGCCCTGCCGCCCCCCTGACTTCACAGGAGTCTGGACATAAACTGGTCTCACTCCACTAAATGTGAACTCGTGTTATTCCAGTGCTTAGTCCCCGAAAGGAATTTTTATAATGATTATAATCATGTGTTATAGCACGCTGCCACTGTTACTAGGCAGCATAGTAATCAGCTTAATGAGATATTACACAGTGTTTTGTTGACCAAGGCAGAACTCACTTTATTGTGTCGGAAGCTTGACCCTGCCAGTTGCAAGGGAAGAACACACCATTATCCTTCTTAAGAGAGGGGAGGGCATCACAAACAACCCGGCAAGCAAGAAGACAACAACAGACTCTGCTTGTGTATTCCCTTCAGCTTGACGTTGTATGCTCTGGGCCGTTGAAACCATTCTTAATGGCTGGGAGGGCCTCTGATACATTGGGAACCCTTTCAATAACACCAACTGTTGTTTTCCTCCTCATTGGACGCCATGAGAGGAGGGGAAACGAAGGCAAGAGCAAAGTGATTCACATCAAATGTAATGTGCCTCTTTAATGGAGAATTATGCCTAGACAAGTGTCGCAGTAGGGAGATAAGAGCGTGTGTTTACTGAAGTAACCCCTTGGTTTTAAGTGCTATTGTTAATATCATAATTGTAGCATTGCGGCAGCTTCATGACAATGGCATTGCTCCGTTTCATTAAGGCGTGTAATTGGAGGAATCCTGATAGGATGGGCCCAAGTAGCATAATTATGCAGCGCCCGCCGCGTTTACCGTGTATTTATTGCATCCAACACTGTGTTGCAGTTTGAGAAAGTTCGGAGAGTTACAGTCTTCCAGCCACAAGTGTGAGAACATAAGCTGCACTGAAAATCAAAAGAAGAAAGTGACATTTCAATGGGCGGCAGGTAGCATAGCGGTTAAGAGCTTCCCCGAGGCGACTCGGTGAAAATCTGTTTTTGTGCCCTCGAGCAAGACACTTAACCATAATTCCTTCCGTAAGACACTCTGCTAAATTACATCTCTATTTCCATTCATCATGCACTGACAATTTACTCTAATACTTCTCTTCTCTTCCGGTTTTCAGATTTTTGGATGAGTCATAGCTCTTTTTTTAATGCATTGCTTATCAGGTTGATTGACTGTGGTTGACCGTTGTGATATCCTTCTCTCTTACAGGATGGAGGACTCTGGTTTGTGCCTTGGTGTGTCTTCAGCAGTATCGGACGCTGACAGAGACCATCTGAGCAACACAGTGCTAAATGGCCGATATCCCATCAGTCAGAAGCTCCACCAGCTGACAGCCCAGCTGGGCCACGCCTTTCCCGACCTACAGAGCCGACAGCAGATCCCTGAGGAGAAAGCTGCCACCCCATTGGATGAGAAGAGCCACGCTGCCCTGGCCAGTCAACCAATCAGCAGTCAGATGGCACTGCTCGCCAACCAGCTCAACCGGGACATAGATGCAAGTGCCCTGGCCAACCTGAATGGGCGTGTGGACCTGCAGCAGTTTCTCAATGGGCAGAACCTGGGCATCATGTCCCAGATGAACGACATTGAAGACGATGCCCGTAAGAACAGGAAGTACCCGTGTCCGTTGTGCGGCAAGCGATTCCGCTTTAACAGCATCTTGTCGCTGCACATGCGCACACATACAGGTGAGAAGCCTTTCAAGTGCCCCTACTGCGACCATCGAGCAGCACAGAAGGGCAACCTCAAAATCCACCTACGCACCCACAAGCTGGGAAACCTCGGTAAGGGACGCGGCCGCGTCCGTGAGGAGAACCGTCTTCTACATGAGCTGGAGGAGAGGGCCATCCTGAGGGACAAGCAGATCAGGAGCAGCAGCCTCCTTCAGCCAGCCCAGACCCTGCAGCACCAGCCACACCTTGGCCCTCAGACCCAGCAGCAACAGCCTGGCTCTGCTTGTGGCCTCCTCACCCCCACCAGCCTGGGAACTCCAGACTCCCTCTCCCAGCCCTCGTCCTCCCCCAAGCCGGTCAGTGCCCAAGATGACCAGGCCCTGAACCCACCCACTGGATTCCGCTGCACCTTCTGCAAGGGCAAGTTTAAGAAGCGGGAGGAGCTGGATCGTCACATCCGCATCCTGCACAAGCCCTACAAGTGCACCTTGTGTGAGTTTGCTGCCTCCCAGGAGGAGGACCTGATCAGCCATGTGGAAAAAGCCCATATCACGGCCGAGTCAGCTGCGGGACAGGGTGCAGCTGGTGGCGCTGAGAAGCCTGCCAACGAGTTCCGATGTGAGGTTTGTGGCCAGGTCTTCAGCCAAGCCTGGTTCCTCAAGGGCCACATGCGCAAGCACAAGGACTCATTTGAACACGTCTGCCAGATATGTGGTCGTCGCTTCAAGGAGCCCTGGTTTCTCAAAAACCACATGAAGGTCCATCTCAATAAGCTGGCTATCAAGAGCAAGCCCCCAGCAGAGGACATAAATGCTGTCAACACCATGAACAGCATGGCCCAGGAGGCCCATGCTAACCTCTACTCTCGCTACATCTCTTGCCTGCAGGGCGGCTTCCTATCCCCAGACAAACAGGGTCTGAGCGAGCAACACCAGATGCTGGCCAAAGCCGGCATTGCCATGAAAGAGAAGGAGATGCTGGGAAAGCTGCTGGGCCCAATGGCAGGGATGGGCCATGGCCTTGGCGAGGGGGAGAAGCGCTCTCTCCTGGGCTGCCTGAACCTAGTGCCCCCCCTGAAGTCCAGCTGCATGGAACGCCTCCAGGCGGCTGCCAAAGTTGCAGAGATGGACCCACTGAATAGCTATCAGGCCTGGCAGATCATGGCACGAGGCATGGCCATGGACCGTGCCTTTATGCCCAAGGAGCAGCACCATGAGCAGCACCATGAGCAGCACCATGAGGAGATGACCAATGCTGCCGGCATGGCCTTCACTAAAGAGAAGCATGACTACCCTATGATGTGCTCCAACGATGGCTCCAAGCAGAAGCAGCACAGCGAAGCTCTGCATGGCTCGAAGGCCGGCAGTGGAGCCATGATACCCCTGAAAGACGACGGCGTGGGCTTCGACAGCCACCGTGACTTCATGCCCCATCATGGCGGCCATGGCCTGGGCCTGGTCCATGGCCTGGAGTACAACCACCTGACTAGCCTGAAAGAGAAACCCACAGAATGTCCTGACTGTGGCCGGGTCTTCAGGACCTATCACCAGATGGTGGTCCACTCTCGGGTGCACAACAAGGAGCGGCGGCCCATAGAAGAAGCCATCCAGCAGCAGAACAACACCACAGGGCTGGATGAGCGGCGTGGCTCGGCCAGCGACCCCGAGTCCCAGTCCATCAGCAGGTCCACCACCCCTGGATCCTCCAACGTGACGGAGGAAAGCGGAGCCGGAGGAGGCCACTCCCAGACCGGCAGTGTCCAGGACGACAGCCCACACCCTTCCTCCCCATCCTCAGGTACGACTAAGTCATTACATTGAATAACGATCATTCCCATAGTCACATTATCCTTACAATCAGGACTTATTCCAATGTGTTCTTCATTATTTATATGAGGAGGACACGTAAGGGGGGAGACATTGTGTCCGAAGAGGGTAAATCCTTACACAAAGATGAGTTGGTTGATGGCTGGCACGAGATCTCGAACATACGCCATTTGCTTTGACATCCCTTCTACACAACACTGGACCCTAAGGAGTCCACTTAGACTGGAGAGAGAGGGAGGGGCCGGGGGGGGGGGGGATGAAATCAAAACTGCCTGTTCAAAAAGCCCACCACAAATCCAAGCTTCACATTCCGTGCATAACTGGGATACTTAACGCCCATGTTCGAATACCCGTCAAACACACACTCACACTGTTTTTACTCGAGAGGGGAGGCCTGTCTAAACACACACACACACGAACACACAGACACACTTTGAGTCACGCACTCACACAAAACAGCCGTACGAAGACGCTCAACTCCCATGACGGAGTTGTGACTTGTGTCATTCACACTGGCACATAGAACACAGACGCAAGAAGGGCTTTATAAATACATCTGAAACGTTGAGACACAGTGTACCAGTATGTGTCCCCGTGTAACATCAGTCAAGACTACGAGGACGGGCCAAACGTATTATGAGTGATTAAAACATCTCCTTAAACGTGGGAGGGAAAGCAATTCCACCGTAGCCAAATAAGAAAAAAGCAGATAAAGTGTACGTTTAGCAGGATTAAGAGAGGCTGTTCCTAATGATTAGAGAAGTTTTAAAGGTAACTTTCTCATTCCTCCGGGTGGAACACCACAAGCTAAGCGGCGCACCCGTTAATTAGGCCACGACTATGCGATAATCAGTTGGTTTAAGCTAAACAAGACACTAATTAAAGATATACATATAAAGCAGGTCATTTTTTTGACTTCATTTGCGGAGTGAAATGTGCTTTTAAGCCGTTTGAAAAAAAGTGGCTTATGCTTAA
>NC_060177.1:32271471-32301471 GCF_021184085.1 Oncorhynchus gorbuscha | reverse complement strand
TCTCTCTCTCTCTCTCTCTCTCTCTCTCTCTTCACTTATTTATTTCTCTTTGTAATTGACATCCGGTTCTCTTTTCTTCTCTCTATTTTTCTTTCTTGATCTGAGAGCCTGCTTCAAACCTGTGGTATAGCCGCTCTTTTGAAGACTAGCGCCTCAAACTGGCATGTCATATCTGTATTTTCTTGTGTGTCACAAAACTCAAATAGATGTCATTGTGTGCGAGGCGAATCGATTACAGAGCTGTATTTCAGTACAGTAGGTCAGGGTTCTGGTGTCTTTAAGTGACACAAGTTCTATTCACTAATTGTCAGTGTGCTCTACTGATTAACATGTCGTGGATGAATGTAGACTTAGTATTTTTGTACATGCTTGCACAATATAAAAGGGCAATTTATTTCACTTCGACGACTCATTCGATTTCTCTCCCTTTTTCATACTCACTGTCTCCATCTTTCTCCTCTCTCTCTCTCTCTCTCTCTCTCTCTCTCTCTCTCTCTCTCTCTCTCTCTCTCTCTCTCTCTCTCTCTCTCTCTCTCTCTCTCTCTCTCTCTTAGACTCAATTTGTAAATATTACCCATGGTGGGAATAAGCTAAGCCTTTTAGATATTTAAAAATTCCAATTGTATTCCAAAGTGTATTTGAAAGAGCAGCAGTCGGTGTCGTTTTCTCTTGCTCACCGTATTCCTGGGTGGTTATCACCGGGCAGTCCTTATGAAACATTTATCAGGCTGTTTCATGTCTTAATGATCACGTTAGGATTCCCCACTTGGTTATGGAGCTGGAGCAAAGATATGTGCTGTTATGAAAGAAAGAAATAGAGGAAGAAAGAGAGAAAGAAAGAGAGAGAGAGGGGGGAGAGAGAGAGAGAAAGGGAGAGGGAGAGAGAGAGACTCCCTGCATTATTCCAACCACTCTTTAATTCACATCTTTGCCAAAACATTGCTTGCCTTTCTCCTGAACAAGCCTCCTTGGCACGTCACACATTTTCTTCCTCGTTCTCCCCATTTCTGTTTTATGTTTTTATAATTAAAACATAATATTTATCTTTCCATAACAGAAGGCTGCCTTACTGTGGTAGGTAGACCGTTTGAATATTAATATTCTACATGCTATCTCCTCCGGTGTCTGAGGAAGTGTCACTGGTAAAATAGTGAAAGTGAAGGTGACTCGCCCTCTGTTCTGTCAGAGAGCTGGGAACCAGAGCAGGGTTGCAAAGTTTAGCTGATTGAACATGGAAGAGATTGTGAAGAGGTTTGACTAAATGAACACGGGGGGGACACGTTGGGGGAAGGCATCATGCTGTGTTTACCTAGCCACAGTCCGGATGCATAGAGTACTCTGACAGAATAACCCTTTATCCAAAAGTTGAAACTGAAACTTTGAATAGATTAAAGCCTTCACGTAGGAGTTCCTTTGTTGTTGTCTCTGACAGGGATAGTTAAATGAGGGGAACGTAGGGTTCCATGTTCCACTGGTGACAGCTGTCTGACTCTGTCAATTCTGAGTTCCTCCTAAATGAGTCTGGGCCAGACAGGGAATGCAAATGGATGGCAGGGTGGGTGGCTGGGTGAGAGAGCTTTGTTTGAACAAGTTAACTTGGGCATGATTGGGGTTCCTCCCGTGTGAAAGAGCAAGTCAATACATTGACCTTTGTCTCATTAAAAATGGAGGACCAGCCGTACGATACCATGACAGAGGAATCTCTCTCTTTTTCTCCACACACACACGCGCACGCACTCACACGCACGCACTCACACACGCACGCGCACGCACTCACTCACTCACTCACACACACACACACACACACACACACACACACACACACACACACACACACACACACACACACACACACACACACACACACACACACACACACACACACACACACACACACACACACACACACACACACACACACACACACACACAAAAAAACAGGGTTATGGGTAATGTCATATTTGTTTGTTTTTTTCGACTTGGATATCACCACTGGCCATGGCACGGGGTCACGCGTTACAGAGAGATGAGTATTTCTCCTTTCCCTCCCAGTCCTAACCCCACTGACAGGTCACATAAAACAGCTCTTTGTGTCAACATCGGGGTGCTGACATGAGCCAGATAATGACATGAACATGTTGCCTCTTTTTTTTTTTACCGAAAGTTATCTCCTAATCAGAAAGAGGAAAACAAATGGGCAAGAAAAATGAAGTCCAAGGATTGAGATCCTTGCCTGCACATTCCAATTGTTCTTAAAATATTTGGCAACGTCAATTAGTAAGTGAGCAGAGCTAGCTGATGAACACAATTTTCCACTAGACTGAGCACCCTATTGTTGTGGAGTGAACAGCAGATTTCTGAGGTCATTATCATTCCCCGTTAGCCTGGCCCAGCTGCTCCTCTCGGCTCCAGCCAAACTCTACACCACGACTCAGGGTAGCACGTAGCAACAGGGGGCCGCCGGGGAGGAGGGGCTGGCAGGCTGGAGAGAGAGAGAGATAGAAAGAGAGAGACAGAGAGAGATGGAGGGCAAGAGAGAGGAGGGGAGAAATGAGGGACAGAAATAGAGGGATGGAGCGAGGTTGGGCGCCAAGGAAAGACGGAAAGATGGGCTCGAGAACGCAAGAGGGGCGTGATAGGAAAAGGACACGATAGAAAGAAAGGGAGAAATACCCTTAGCATTCTAGGATAATAAAATATTTGATCTGGACTTACAGCTGAACTCAAGAGGCTTGGAAAACAGAAACTAAGACCTATCTAAGACATGTGAGAAAGCTGTCTCTACACTAACATCCTGCTCTGCTTCATAGGCCCTCGGAAAAAATACATCTCCCACCGTGTCTCTCTGCGCACTGTAAATTCCACCGTGGTGTGTTGAGGATATGTTTGAGCTGGTGTTCAGGTTGGAGCTGGAGGAGAGACAGACGTAGGGATGTTCTGTAGAGCAGTATCCAATGAGCCCCGGTCTCCCACCCAAACCCTGCTCAGACTCTGTCCTGGATCGGAAGCTCAGAAGTGGATCGGAAGCTCAGAAGTGCTTAGACATGAGCAGTGCTCATACTTCTAACCCAGCAGACCCCCCTCTCTCACTCTCTCACTCTCTCTCTCTCTCTCTCTCTCTCTCTCTCTCTCTCTCTCTCTCTCTCTCTCTCACTTTCTCACTCTCTCACTCTCTCACTCTCTCACTCTCTCACTCTCTCACACTCTCTCACACTCTCACACTCTCTCTCACTCACACTCTCTCTCTCTCTCTCTCTCTCTCTCTCTCTCTCTCTCTCTCTCTCTCTCTCTCTCTCTCTCTCTCTCTCTCTCTCTCTCTCTCTCTCTCTCTCTCTCTCTCTCTCTCTCTCTCTCTCAGAATTGTCCCTTCCTCTCAGCCTGTTAGTGTGTTGTAGAGTGAACCTGGTTTCTCTGGCCGAGTATGGATCCATGTTTGCAGGAGATTTTAGCGTTGAGCAGGGAGCTTGTGCTATGTGTGCATATATCACCCAGGCTCAGAACAGCCAGGCCGTTTAAGAGAGATAGGATGACAGGAAAGCTGCTAAGGGGACAGGGACTCACAGATGACAAGGCAAGGGGAGGGAGGAGAGGGGGATAAGGGGAAGGAGAGGGCGCCACAGCGTGCACTGTTACGTGACTCAGACATCCACTCTGCCACCTCCCCCTATAAGAGACATTATCTCTGATAGGTCACCGCTTCCTTTGAACACACAGTTTGAGAGGTTTGAGAGGCCAGCTGTGGTAGTATCAAAGATAGTCTAGGTCAGGGACAAGTATAGAGGTCTCCGCCACTCAGGAGAAGTGTCATTGGACAAGTACAACTATCTCAGACAAAGTGTCACCTGAGTAACTGACAGTTGTGAGTTTTGCACAAGGACATACAGCGTGGTTCCCCAACTGGCGGCCCGTGGGTGGTTTTACTTGGCCCTCCAAGTTTTCTGAGCAAAGAATATGCAGAACCAGTCAAAAGTTTGGACACACCCACTCTTTCCAGGTTTTTTGTCTATTTTACTAATTTCTACATTGTAGAATAATACTATGAAATAACATACAGAATCATATAGTAACCAAAAAAGTGTTAAACAAATTAAAATATATTATTATCTGAGATTGTTCAAAGTAGCCATCCTTTGCCTTGATGACAGCTTTGCACACTCTTGGCATTCTCTCAACCAGCTTCATGAAGTAGTTACCTGGAATGCGTTTCAATTAACAGTTGTGCTTTGTTAAAAGTTCATTTGTGGAATTTCCTTCCTTAATGCATTTGAGCCAATCAGTTCTGTTGTGACATGGTAGGGGTGGTATGCAGAAGATAGCCCTATTTGGTAAAGTCCATATTATGGGATGAACAGCTCAAATAAGCAAAGAGAAAAGACAGTCCATCATTACTTTAAGACATGAAGGTTTTGAAGAACTTTGAAAGTTTCTTCAAGTGCAGTTGCAAAAACCGCCAAGCGCTATGATGAAACTGGCTCTCATGAGGACTGCCACAGGAATGGAAGACCCAGAATTACCCCTGCTGCAGAGGATAAGTTACTTAGAGTTACCAGCGTCAGAAATTGCAGCCCAATTCTTGCTTCAAAGAGTTCAAGTAACAGACACATCTCAACATCCACTGTTCAGAATAGACTGCATGAATAAGGCCTTCATGGTGGAATTGCTTCAAAGAAACCACTACTAAAGGCTTGGGCCAAGAAACACGAAAGAAATCAACATTAGACCAGTGGAAATCTGTCCTTTTGTCTGATGAGTCCAAATTTGAGATTTTTGGTTCCAACGGCCGTGTCTTTGTGAGATGCAGAGTAGGTGAACGGATGATCGCCGCATGTGTGGTTCCCACCGTGAAGCATGGAGGAGGAGGTCTGATATTGTGGTGGGTGCTTTCCAATTTATTTGGAATTCAAGGCACACGATGTTCTCCAAAAACCCCACAGGGCAGACATCCCAATTATTCGCAAAAGGAAGCGCCGAGGAGGACGAAGAGCCGGATGCCTCGTCCGGACTCGCAGAAGGCGAGTAGGAAAGCTGCCGTTACCGTCAATATTCCTCGCCAAAGTGCAATCATTGGACAACAAACTAGACGAGGTACGATCACGAATATCCGACCAACATGACATCAAAAACTGTAATATCCTATGTTTACGGAATCGTGGCATGAATGACGACATGGATATTCAGCTAGCGGGATATACGCTGTACTGGCAGGATAGAACAGCACACCCCGGAAAGACGGGGGGTTCTGTGCAAATTTGTAAACAGCAGCTGGTGCACAAAATCTAAGGAAGATTTTGCTCGCCGGAGTAGAGTATATTGTGATAAATTGCAGGCCACACTACTTGCCTAGAGAGTTCTCAGCTATACTTTTCATGGCTGTTTATTTACCACCACAAACAGATACAGGCACTAAGACGGCACTCAGTCAGCTGTATAAGGAAATAAGCAAACAGGAAACCGCTCCTAGTGGCTGGAGACTTTTATGCAAGGAAACTTAAATCAGTTCTACCAAATCTATATCAACATGTTAAATGTGCAACCAGAGGGATTTTTTTTAATAGATCACCTGTACTGCAGAGACGCGTCCAAAGCTCTCCCTCACCCTCCATTTGGTAATTCCGACCACAACTCTATCCTCCTGATTCCAGCTTACAAGCTAAAATTAAAGCAGGAAGCACCAGTGACTTGGTCTATTAAAAAGTGGTTAGATGAAGCAGATGCTAAACTACAGGACTGTTTTGCTATCACAGACTGGAACATGTTCCGGGATTCCTCCGATGGCATTGAGTAATACACCACATCAGTCACTGGCTTTATCAATCAGTGCATTCAGGACGTCGTCCCCACAGTGACTGTACGTACATACCCCAACCAGAAGCCATAGATTACAGGCAACATTCGCACTGAGCTAAGGGGTAAAGCTGCCGCTTTCAAGGTGCGGGACTCTAACCCGGAAGCTTACAAGAAATCCCGCTATGCCCTGCGACTAACCATCAAACAGGCAAAGCGTCAATACAGGGCTAAGATTGAATCATACTACACCGGCTCCGACGCTCATTGGATGTGGCAGGGCTTGCAAACTATTACAGACTACAAAAGGAAGCACAGCCGCAAGCTGCCCAGTGACACGAGCCTACCAGACAAGCTATTTCACTTCTATGCTTGCTTCGAGGCAAGCAACACAGAGGCATGCATGAGAGCATCAGCTGTTCCGGACGACTGTGTGATCACCCTCTCTGTAGCCGATGTGAGTAAGACCTTTAAACAGGTCAACATACACAAGGCTGCGGGGCCAGACGGATTACCAGGACTTGTGCTCCGGGCATGTGCTGACCAATTGGCAGGTGTCTTCACTAACATTTTCAACATGTCCCTGATTGAGTCTGTAATACCAACATGTTTCAAGCAGACCACCATAGTCCCTGTGCCCAAGAACACTAAGGCAACCTGCCTAAATGACTACAGACCCGTGCTTTGAAAGGCTGGTAATGGCTCACATCAACACCATCATCCCAGAAACCATAGACCCACTCCAATTTGCATTCCACACTGCCCTTTCTCACCTGGACAAAAGGAACACCTATGTGAGAATGCTATTCATTGACTACAGCTCAGCGTTCAACACCATAGTTCCCTCAATGCTCATCACTAAGCTAAGAACCCTGGGACTAAACACCTCCCTCATCAACTGGATCCTGGACATCTGACGGGCCGCCCCCAGTTGGTGAGTGTAGGTAGCAACACATCTGCCCCACTGGAGCTCCCCAGGGGTGCGTGCTCAGTCCCCTCCTTTACTCCCTGTTCACCCACGACTGCATGGCCAGGCACGACTCCCAACACCATCATTAAGTTTTCAGACGACACAACAGTGGTAGGCCTGATCACCGACAACGACGAGACAGCCTATAGGGAGGAGGTCAGAGACCTGGCCGTGTGGTGCCAGAATAACAACCTATCCCTCAACATAACAAAGACTAAGGAGATGATTGTGGACTACAGGAAAAGGAGCACCGAGCACGCCCCCATTCTCATTAACGGGGCTGTAGTGGAGCAGGTTGAGAGCTTCAAGTTCCTTGGTGTCCACATCAACAACAAACTAGAATGGTCCAAACACACCAAGACAGTCGTGAAGAGGGCACGACAAAGCCTATTCCCCCTCAGGAAACGAAAAAGATTTTGCATGGGTTCTGAGATCCTCAAAAGGTTCTACACCTGCAACATCGAGAGCATCCTGACCGGTTGCATCACTGCCTGGTACGGCAATTGCTCGGCCTCTGACCGCAAGGCACTTCAGAGGGTAGTGCGTACGGTCCAGTACATCACTGGGGCAAAGCTGCCTGCCATCCAGGACCTCTACACCAGGCAGTGCCAGAGGAAGGCCCTAACAATTGTCAAAGACCCCAGCCACCCCAGTCATAGACTGTTCTCTCTACTACCGCATAGCAAGCGGTACCGGAGTGCCAAGTCTAGGACAAACAGGCTTCTCAACAGTTTTTACCCCCAAGCCATAAGACTCTTGAACAGGTAACCAAATGGTTACCCGGACTATTTGCATTGTGTGCCTCCCCCAACCCTTCTTTTACGCTGCTGCTACTCTCTGTTTATCTTATATGCATAATCACTTTAACTATACGTTCATGTACACACTACTTCAATTGGCCCGATCAACCAGTGCTCCTGCACATTGGCTTACCGGGCTATCTGCATTGTGTCGCACCACCCGCTAACCACTCTTTTTATGCTACCACTACTCTCTCTTCATCATATATGCATAGTCACTTTAACCATACCTACATGTACATACAACCTCAATCAGCCTGACTAACCGATGTCTGTATATAGCCCTGCTGCTCTTATATTCAAATGTATTTTTTACTGTTGTTTTATGTCCTTACTTACACACACACACAAACACACCTTTTTTCACACAATTGGTTAGAGCCTGTAAGTAAGCATTTCACTGTTGTATTTGGCGTAAGCATACACCTGGTGTATTCGGCGCACGTGACAAATAAACTTTGATTTGATTTGACACTTAACCAACATGGCTTCCACTGCAGCGATACGCCATCCCATTTGGTTTGCGCTTATTGGGACCATCATTTGTTTTTCAACATGACAATAACCGAACACACCTCGCTATTTGACCAAGAAGCAGAGTGATGGAGTGCTGCATTAGATGACCTGGCCTCCACAATCACCCAATCTCAACCAAATTGAGATGGTTTGGGATGAGATGGAGTGCGGAGTGAAGGGAAATTTTCCAGCAAGTGCTCAGCATATGTGGGAACAAAAAGTGTGCAAAGCTGTCATCAAGGCAAAGGGTGGCTACTTTGAAGAATCTAAAATCTAAAATATATTTGGATTTGTTTAACACTTTTTTGGTTACAACAGGACTCCAAATGTTATTTCATAGTTTTGTCTTATTGTCTAATTCTACAATGTAGAAAATAGTACAAAAAAAGAAAATATCCCATTGAATATCCCATTGAATGAGTGTCCAGACTTTTAACTGGTAATGTATATACAGTTGAAGTCGAATGTTTACATACACCTTGAACAAATACATTTAAACAATTCCTGACATTTAATCCGAGTAAAAATTCCCTGTCTTAGGTCAGTTAGGATCACCACTTTAGTTTAAGAATGTGAAATTGTCAGAAAAATAAGAGAGATTGATTTATTACAACTTTTATTTCTTTCATCACATTCCCAGTCGGTCAGAAATGTACATACACTCAATTAGTATTTGGTAGCATGCCTTTAAATTCAAATGTTTTGGGTAGCCTCCTACAAGCTTCCCACAATAAGTTGGGTGACATTTAGGCCATTCCTCCTGACAGAGCTGGTGTAACTGAGTCAGGTTTGTAGGCCTCCTTGCTCGCACAGGCTTTTTCAGTTCTGCCCACAAATATTCTATAGGATTGAGGTCAGGGCTTTGTGATGGCCACTCCAATACCTTGACTTGTTGTCCTTAAGTCATTTTGCCACATCTTTGGAAGTATGCTTGCGGTCAGTGTCCATTTGGAAGAACCATTTGTGACCAAGCTTTAACTTCCTGACTGATGTCTTGAGATGTTGCTTCAAAATATCCACCTAATTTTCCTACCTCATGAAGCCATCTATTTTGTGAAGTGCACCAGTCCCTCCTGCAGCAAAGCACCCCCACAACATGAAGCTGCTGCCCCCATGTTTCAGGTTTGGGATGGTGTTCTTCGGCTTGCAAGCCTCCCCCTTTTTCCTCCAAACATAACGATTGTCATTATGGCCCAACAGTTCTATGCTTGTTTCATCAGACCAGAGGACATTTCTCCAAAAAAAGAACAATCTTTGTCCAGATGCAAACCGTAGTCTGGCTTTTTTATTGCGGTTTTGAAGCAGTGGCTTCTTCCTTGCTGAGCGGCCTTTCAAGTTATGTCGATATATGACTTGTTTTACTTTTGTACCTGTTTCCTCCAGCATCTTCACAAGGTCCTTTGCTGTTGTTCTGGGATTGATTTGCATTTTTCACCCCAAAGTACGTTCATCTCAAGGAGACAGAACGCGTCTCCTTCCTGAGCGGTATGGCGGCTACGTGGTCTCATGGTGTTTATACTTGCGTACTATTGTTTGTACAGATGAACGTGGTACCTTCAGGCATTTGGAAATTACTCCAAAGGATGAACCAGACTTGTGGAGGTCTACAATTGTTTTCCAAGGTATTGGCTGATTTCTTTAGATTTTCCCACGGTGTCAAGCAAAGAGACACTGAGTTTGAAGGTTGGCCTTGAAATACATACACAGGTACACCTCCAATTGACTCAAATGATGTCAATTAGCCTATCAAAAGCTTCTAAAGCCATGATTACATTTTCTGGAATTTTCCAAGCTGTTTAAAGGCACAGTCAACTTAGTGTATGTAAACTTCTGACCCCCTGGAATTGAAATACAGTGAATAAGTGAAATAATCTGTCTGTTAACAATTGTTGGAAAAATGACTTGTGTCATGAACAAAGTAGATGTCCAAACCGACTTGCCAAAACTAGAGTTTGTTAACAAGAAATGTGTGGAGAGGTTTAAAAACGAGTTTTAATGACTCCAACCTACGTGTATGTAAACGTCTGACTTCAACTGTGTATATGTTTTTTTGTCTGGAATTTTTATTGTTGGACATAAAAGACTGTAAAAACACCAGGAAATCAACTCCAAGTGATTTTAATTGAAGAAATCTGTTCCCGAGTATCCCCACGCATAATAGAGAGCCACGTGATAATATACAGATGTCAGCAAGGTTTGAAATGATTATATGTTTTAGTCCAACTTTATATCTGTTTTGGTTTCTTGCAGTCAATTTTTAGTCCACAAATGATTTGTAATTATGTTCCAGCCCCCCGACCATTCGCTCCAGAAAGAAAATCGTCCCGCAGCTTAATCTAGTTGATGATCCCTGACATATGGTATGCAAACCTTCACGTTGGGGTTTGTGGATTCATATCTTCTGTAGTTATTAGCAGGAATAATTATTATTATGTTGCATGACAGCAGACCGTTATTGATGAGGGCTGAATGATGTAATCTGGAGTGCAAGGGACTGTGGCATCCCCATTGTACTTGCAGCCCCACTTCCTCTTGTAAACCGCTGTCCTCTTTCTCCTGAGATTCAGAACACAATATCAGTGTAATTGGCCAGTAGTCATTGATACTGTACATACAGTGGTATCATAGTCACATATCATAGAGCATCCAATACCTTGCTGTTCTACATGTGAAAACCGGCTTTTCCATCATTTTACACAAAGAATCCTGATACCCGCATCTTAAGATCTATGAGTCCTTTTAAAAAAAATATTTGACTCAAAGTACAACAAACTATGGAAGAGAAACAAGCTCTCTCACTTTTGTACTTGCCAGCTGTACGTTTTAATGTGCTCCCAGTAGCATTTTCACCCCCTCCCGTCACCCCCTGGCACCCTTTCCCTCTCGCACCTTTCCGTATTCTACTGTATATGTCTAATCCCCCCTTGCCTACCTGTAGAAAGTTTGCATTAGTTGCGCAAGCGGCATCAAAGCGTTGCTCTCAGCTTGCAGCTGCCAAGCTCCCCCGTCCCCAGTTAGCAGGCATCCAGCTGTCAGGCTCAGAGAGGAGGAAGAGAGGGTGGAAATCTCTCACCAGCCATATGGTACCGAGTTCTGCCGGAGCCTCGCTGCTTCGTGGGCAAATGGCAAACTCATATATCTCATCAACACTCTTAATATCCAGGGCTAAGATGGAGAATATATGTTTTTTTTCCCAACCAATACTAGATAGTAGGTGACGTGTGGTACAATATTGATGTGACCTTCTGCCCACTCTGATGTGAGTGTGACTATTAGCATTGATAGGAGTAGGTATTACCAAGCATTATGTGTTTGATTAATTAGCATTCAAACTCCCTTGATATCTCCCTAGATCAGTAACATGTTTCACTTTATAGAACCCCTTCCGGAAGGCCCAGGCAGTGAGATTTGAGCGGGCCTAACCCCAGAGACATTGGGCTTTCTCATTTGTCTGTTAGCAGGATGCTACGCTTCCTCCGTTAATCCTTAAAGGCCTGTGCATCCAGGATCTCCTGCTGCAGTGTAAGTAACGCCTTATGCCACCGAATGCCCCAGCGAATCGCAGGGAATGTTGACAGTATTAGCGTTACATTACCGCATAAAGCTCAAAAACACTGTCTCCCTCAGTGGTGACGAATCCCCCCCCCCCCTGTTCTTTTGCAAACACCATTCCGTTGCCCTGAGTGGAAGTTACACAATCTAATTGGGAGAGAGAGAGCTAGAGAGAGAGAGATAAAGAGAGAGAGCGAGATAAAGAAAGAGAGAGAGAGAGCTATAGAGAAAGAAAGAGAGCTATATATATACTGTATAGAGTATATATAGAAAGAGAGAGAGGTAAAAAGAGAGACAGAGAGATAGAGAGAGAGAGATAAAGAGAGCTAGAGAGAGAGATAATGCAAGAGAGAGTGCTAGATAGAGAGAGCTAGAGAGAGAGAAAGAGCTAGAGAGAGAGAGCTAGAGAAAGAACTAGAGCGAGAATGATAGAGAGATAAAGGGAGAGCTAGAGAAAGAAAGAGCTAGATAGAAAGAGAGAGCACTAGAGAGGGGGAGCTATAGAGAGAGATAATGTGACTGCTATGTGAGAAATAGAGAGATCAGGAGAAAACAGGGAAAGAAGTGAGAAAACAAATCTTTTCTCAACCCAACCTGAAGCAGTCGCCATTACAAGCGATGCTAGAGGAGATTGATATGGCGGCTGCAGTGTTTTGGAGGGACGGTAACGTTAATGGCCCCACTGGGTTTTTAATGAGTGTTGTGCCCCAAACAAAATGAGCTAATTAGTGTTATCATCCATATATCAGACCCTATACACACAAATACAACCACACACACACGCACACACACACAGATAGACAAAACCAATATGGTATGCTAAGATGGCTGATAATGTTTCTTTGAGCCATCCTGCTGTACCTACATTTAAACCCATGATTTAAGTATTTTCGATCAGTTGTCCACCTTGCAGTGAGAATTAGGAAACTATATATATACATACATATATATATACAGTTTCTTTTGCAGACCCCTTAACTTTTTCCACATTTCATTACCTTACAACCTTGTTCTCAAATGTATTAAATAAATAAAAATCATTCTACACACAATACACACAATCAGTCTACACACAATACCCCATAATGACAAAGCACATATCTACATACTTATTCAGACCCTTTGCTATGAGACTCAACATTGAGTTCAGGTGCATCCTGTTTCCATTGATCATCATTGAGATGTTTCTATGACTTGATTGGTCCACCTGTTGTAAATTCAATTAATTTGGCATTATTTGGAAAGACACACATCTGTCTATATAGTCCCACTGTTGACAGTGCATGTCAGAGCAAAAACCAAGCCATGAGGACAAAGGAGTTGTCCGTAGAGTTCCGGGACAGGATTGTGTCGAGGCACAGAAAAATGTCTGCAACATGTAACGTCCCCAAGAACACAGTCGCCTCCCATCACTCTTAAATGGAAGAAGTTTGGAATCACCAAGACTCTTCCTAGAGCTGGCCGCCCGGCCAAACTGAGCATTCGGGGGAGAAGGTCATTGTTCAAGGAGGTGACAAAGAGCCCGATGGTCACTCTGACAGAGCTCCAGAGTTCTTCTGTGGATTTGGGAGAACCTTCCAGAAGGACAACCATCTCTACAGCACTCTACCAATCAGGCCTTTATGGTATGCTTAGAAGGCCAGAAGGTCGCCTCTTAGAAGGTCGCCTCTTCACTGTTGACGTTGAGACTGGTGCTTTGCAGGTACTATTTAATGAAGCTGCCAGTTAAGTACTTGTGAGGTGTCTGTTTCTCAAATTAGACACTCTAGTGTACTTGTCCTCTGCTCAGTTGTGCACTGGGGCCTCCCACTCCTCTTTCTATTCTGGTTAGAGACAATTTGCTCTGTTCTGTGAAGGGAGTAGTACACAGCATTGTACGAGATCTTCAGTTTCTTGGCAATTTCTCGAATGGAATAGCCTTCATTTCTTAGAACAAGAATAGACTGACGAGTTTCAGAAGAAAGGTCTTTGTTTCTGGCCATTTTGAGCCTGTAATCAAACCCACAAATGCTTATTCTACAGATACTCATGTAGTCTAAATAAGTTTTATTTCTTCTTTAATCAGAACAACATTTTTCAGCTGTGCTAACATAATTGCAAATGGGTTTTCTAATGATCATTTAGTCTTTTAACCCTTGTGTTGTCTTAAGGGTCAAAAAAAGGACCCGCCACTATGTTTAACAGCAGAGAAAACCCTCTAAATTATGTTTTTTCAATTGAAATTTGATTACATTTACATTACATTTAAGTCATTTAGCAGACGCTCTTATCCAGAGCGACTTACAAATTGGTGCATTCACCTTATGACATCCAGTGGAACAGTCACTTTACAATAGTGCATCTAAATCTTAAGGGGGGGGGGGGTGAGAGGGATTACTTATCCTATCCTAGGTATTCCTTAAAGAGGTGGGGTTTCAGGTGTCTCCGGAAGGTGGTGATTGACTCCGCTGTCCTGGCGTCGTGAGGGAGTTTGTTCCACCATTGGGGGGGCCAGAGCAGCGAACAGTTTTGACTGGGCTGAGCGGGAGCTGTACTTCCTCAGTGGTAGGGAGGCGAGCAGGCCAGAGGTGGATGAACGCAGTGCCCACTTTTACTAGAGTGATCTCAACATTAGAAAAAGTGAAACATCACCTTCGTTCATATTTCTTTGAAAGCTGAACACCACCAGGGTACAAAGATTGTCTTAGGGTCATTTTTGATCCGGCAGTTATAAAATCATAAAATCATGTACACACTGCAAAGACACACATGCACACGCACACAGTGAGAAGTTGAGATTATGTGTGCTACTGATTGAGCTCAGCCAGCAGCTCCTGAAGAAGAAGATCACCATGGCTGGCACAGTTAGAAATAACAAGCCTGAGCTCCCCCCTGCGCTCCTCTCAACAAGAGGGAGAGAAGCCTTCTCATTAAAGTTTGCCTTCACCCCCACCACCACTCTAGTTTCTTACCTCCCAAAAAGGAACACAAATGTGGTCCTCCTGAGCACACAGCACAAAACGGCTGCGATCATTGATCGTGGGGACAGGAAGCCAGCTGTCATCCTGAACTACATCCACAACAAAGGAGGCGTGGACAACCTGGACAAGGTGATTGGAACTTACAGCTGCAGCAGATTGACTGCCCGCTGGCCCCTGGTCATCTTCCATAACATCATTGATGTGTCCTCATACAATGCCTTCATGATATGGAACAAGATCAACCCTACCTGGATGCCTGATAAGCGGAACAAGAGGAGGGTGTTCCTGGAGCAGCTGGGAAAGGCATCCCACACATTCAAAGAAGGGAGCGCCTCCCCTGCACAGCAGCAGCCTCTGCAGCGCTTGTGAAAGCTGTTCAGGGGGCTGAATCTTGTCCTGATCCACTTGAGGCTGCAGCTGGGGCAGGCAAGAGGAGGAGATGCCAATTCTGCCCCCCAAAGAAGGACTGTAAAACAAATAATATGTGCTGCACTTGTGAGAAATACATCTGCAAAGTCCATGCACACACACTTGCATACTGTCCTACATGTGGCAATTAGAGTTGATTGATTTATGCTCTTCACATTTTTGTTTTGTATCTATTATCTTATTTTATTCTTATTTATTGTTGTTGTTTATACACTTTGGGGGTGAGGGCAATGGTTAAAAAAGGGAGAAGACTAGTATTTTGTAGTTGAATTCCTCATTGTACAGTATATCAGAATATATCACCATGTTGCAAAAACATTTCAAGACTGTTATTGTTTCCCTTCAATAAGATGCATTCAAACTACTTTCTGCACATTTCTGCTACTTTCTTAGGCTATACAAGTGCTATCTCCTGCTAAAAAATGTATGTTTACACCTATGCAGTACCTTCAGCAATAATAATAATAATAAACATCTACCTTAGTAAAGAAAACAATTATGACAGGTGTGTTGTAATAAAAATGTGTGGTGTCCACTGATTAAATGCAGTCTTTCTGCATTGTGAAGAGGGAAAACCCAGATATTCACAAAGTTTGTGATGAATGATGGGTTATTTCTTCATGCAAATTAGATGTGGGGTTTAAAATTCAGTTAAGATACATTCTTTTTGTGGTTTAGTGAAGGCTGGTCATTTTTGACCCTTAAGACAAGGGGAGTATACCGAATGTTAAGATGACACAAGGGTTAAAATGATATACTTGGACTAGCTAACACAACGTGTCATTGGAACACAGGAGGGATGGTTGCTGATTTTTATTTGTTATACCTTTATTTAACTAGGTAAGTCAGTTAAGAACAAATTCTTATTTTCAATGACGGCCTAGGAACAGTGGGTTAACTGCCCGTTCAGGGGCAGAACGACAGATTTGTACATTGTCAGCTCGGGAATTTGTTACTAGTCCAACGCTCTAACCACTAGGCTACCCTGCCGCCCCAATAATGGGCCTCTGTACACCTATGTAGATATTCCATAAAAATCTGCTGTTTCCAGCTACAACAGTCATTTACAACATTAACAATGTCAACACTGTACTTCTGATAAATTTGATGTTATTTTAATGGACAAAAAAAATGGCTTTTCTTTCATAAACAAGGACATCACAAACTTTTGAACGGTAGTATATATATATATATATGACTTCTGTTGGGCTGGTATCATCAGCCACAATGTTCTCTTCTATATCAGTCATACTGCAAAACACAACGCTTGCTTGAACTTCCCGGTGTATGTGGATGGACTGAAGATACATCTGTCTTGAGTTGCACTATCCTTTTTTCATCGTGCTTTTCCCTCTGAAAGCCCGTGAAGCCGTGCCCTGTTCGTGAGTGGAGCGATTATGTCCGCAGGTTTTAAGAAGCAGGATAACAATGCCACCAGCAACGAAAGGGTCCGCCGATACCCTGGCACTTGGACTCAATCCCTGTTACCTGCGTGTAAGCCTGTGTTTGTCACGCCTCTGCTTCTCGTTGACCCCGTAGACTGACCCCCCACTTTATTGTTCTGCCACTAAGCCTATTATAAAAATCAATAAACAATCGTGGTTTTTTTTGTTACGTTTTTTTTGTTCTTGAAATCCCACCCCCCCCCCCTCCCTTTCTGTATATCCTCTGCGATGGAGGGAAAACGGGCAACGCTCCCTCTGTAACCTGCTGCTTTCTCTTCTCCTGCCTGCTAGAGTCTTTAACCAACCGGCTCCCCAATGTCAGTCATTATCCGATTGTGTCTATTCTACCGGTGAGCGTTTGTGACCCTAGGATGACCGGAGGATCCATCGTTTTCACTTAAAACAGTCATGGGGAAAACCTCTCTTGTGACAGCCGCTAACAGAGGAATAGCTCTGTACTTAAAAGGGTATTGTGGAAAGGGGGAAATGATTTCCAGACATCCCCTGTATAGTTTGATATTGATGAAGAGATTCTGTATTTTGTTGGAACATTTACAACTCTGGACCAGTCACCAAATATTTAATACTGATCCTTTCTTGGTGGCTTTTCACTCAGTTTACATCCACTAATATGCTGCTTACAGTAGTTTATCATTCCACCCCCATGTTACAGATTGGTGTTTGATGGCTATGGCGTGATAGACATTTTTAATTGTCACTTTCTGAAAATGTAATAATCCCCTCGATAAAAATCAACAAACACTGACTTTGACAGCTGATTTTTAAATTGAGCATAAAAGTAATGCAGCATT
Organism: Oncorhynchus gorbuscha; assembly: GCF_021184085.1. NCBI lineage: Eukaryota > Metazoa > Chordata > Actinopteri > Salmoniformes > Salmonidae > Oncorhynchus > Oncorhynchus gorbuscha. The sequence continues at coordinate 32,284,203 of NC_060177.1, read as the reverse complement.
TACAGATTTTGAATTCTCACTGTCAGTTTAAACTAATGTGTCAAACACAGCGGTAGCGATGTCAATGTAAACCAATTTCATTCCACCAGCTTGAAAGAAGAATTTTGAAATGAAAATGTCTACATACATTTTTTTCCCCCACCATTTTTTTTCATTTCTCCCTTGTTGTTGTTATTTGAGGTCTTCTTGGAGTGTTCATAATGATGGGTAATCATAAACAACTTAGGAGTTACTAATGAGACTGTGTTGTACTGTATGTTGGGTTCGTATGGGCCCTCTCCACAGCCGTACCAGTGTGGGCAGAAGATACCGCTCTCTGTTCTGTGTTAGGTGTTCCTTTTTGCCAATTTGATCTTGTGCCTTTACAATAGATGAATTCCCCCCTTACCATACTGTGCATTAGACACTGGAACAGATTTCTCCAAGCTGTTGAATCCTCTGCTGTGGGTTCCCACTAGCCTCCAGATTGGCTGCCTCTCTTCACTGAAGCCCTGATAGGTTATCCTAATTGGGAATGCTCTGACCAGCAGGCCCTTGCCCAAATGGTCCCCTGGACTGCGTTATGGGCCCCAGGGACTAGGGAGGGACACACAGGGGCCGCTCACAGGGAGCTCCACCGTGACACTGAGTGGGCCGCTGGCTCCAGCCCTGGGAGAGGCAGGATGGTGCAGGCATGTGTTTCATCTCTCCCATCCAAAGCAGACGGAGGATTGTATCGTTGTCATTAACGTGTCACGCAACCCTGCTCAGTGTCTGCACTGTCAGAGCCTGCCTTAGCGACAATTACCGTGGAAACACGCTTTTGATCTGCCTGGTTCGAAAGGTCTGCGTAGCGATTGGAGGCTGTTTCATTTTCCTCTCCTCCGCTCCGTCTCCATCTCCGTCTCCTTTACCCTCCCTCTATTCCTTTCGGAGCATGCTCAGTTTGTGTCCTCTGTTGGATACGGGTGTATTGTGCTCATATTATGGTATTAAGTAATGGCTGCTTCTTACCCTAGTTTGTCTGTTTAGACACTAGTTCCTGGGTAAGCAGTGACGACCCCTGGACAGCCCACCTCCTCAAGCCCTATTTACCTGGCCTCTACCACTGTGTCGTGCTGCTCTGGGGTCACAGAGAGAAAAATCCCTCCTCTTGCTCTCTGTTTCTGTTTCTCTCACTCTTCCCTTATTTCCACTGGGAGGAACGTTGACCTCATTTGTAAGGACAATAACCCCCTTGACTTTGGGGATTAAGACATGAAACCTTTGTGGATTAATTAGGTTTGGAGCTGAATTAATTTAGTCGCTATGGAATGCAACCTAAAAATAAAGAAAGGAAAAAGAGAAAGTGTGTGTGAGCTCTAGGTTGTGTTGTGTTGTTACTGTTTGCCCAGGTGGATACTAGTTGAACAATCTTACCGGCAACAGGCTAGAGTTTGTTGGAGCTGGAGTCAATGCAGTCGACTCTTGAGATCTCTACTTTGGCTTGTCACACACAACGAGCAGGAAGTAGCAGCTCTGACGATGCCGCAGGAGTCATATTGTCTCAGTTGTCTTGGTAACAAAGCAAAGTGTTTGTTTTTGTAAGATCTAGCACAATTGCAATTGAGATGCTTAACACCTATTGTTTTTTCTTAAGAGCATATGTTGCTTGAGATTAACTTTCACGTGAAAAGAGCTGTTAGCAATGTTTGTTTACAAAATACCAAAGGTGTTTAATTCACTGAAGATGAAACAACATAAGCTCAGAACATTGTGTTTTGTTTCTCTCTGTATATATTGAAACTGTGGTGTTGTTCAAGTCACACCTTTATAATGGGGTAGACCCAGACCCAGATCATTTCCCATAGTTCCAGGCTCTGTCTCAAAGTTTCCTCCAACACTCAGTGGACACTGCTCTACTCTGAACATCAGGCCTCGACCCTGTCTGAAGTGAGCTGTTCCCTGAGCTGTTCCCTCTGGAGACAGGACACAGGTTTAGCCAGGGCTTTTGGGGAAGCTCAATCCCCCCCTCCCCCCTGTGCCGCCTCCCCCTTAAGACACGGTGCTAAGTCGTGGCTGAGCCCCTCGTGGCGACGGATCGGCCAAATGCCACCTCTCCTGGCGTGGGTTGCAGGTGAGGTGTAATCGTGCTGGTGCAGCGTTCCTGTGTCCAGAATCAGGTATTTGCTATTAGACACAGAGATGAGGATTCAGAGGAGGACGTGAAATCCCTTTTGGTCCCACACTCTCTGCGTCTTTGAGCCCCTGCCTCACATTTCATACCTTTCTGCTGGTCCTCAACAACACAGGATCATCCTTTTGTCCCGTTTATTTCATCTCCTGGAGAGAAATAAAGGGCGCTCTGAAAGTTTGGAGAGAAAAGTTTGGAGGACATTTCTGGATTATGTTCATGAGACACAAGCTGCTCACAGTATGAACATGGCACCCATTCAACGAGATCTATTTCCATAAAGAGTATTTTTACATCACGAGAGTCATTACGCAGTTATTGTTGGATCGAAGTTGAGCTACCATACGAAGTCTGGTTGAGTTAAGCTTTACCAAACACCAACTGGAAACACCTCCCATTTCCATTTGACCTAAAAAACCAGCAATGCAGCCATCCGATAATGACCAGATGCCACCTATCTTGTTCAGCATTTCATCGCTACGTAGCTGTCCTGCAGAGTTGACAAGTGTTGTGCTCTCCTTTGCCTCCCGCCTGTTCCCTTATCTGATGCTCCCCACTGCTCACCGTAGCGGTAAGCCTAACATCTGATGGCTTTCTGAAATCCAACGTGTTGGACAGGTGAGATGCTGTAGCGTGCGACACTTTTGAGATGCGTGTTAGCACCGTGTCACCGTTCTCCATCTGTAAGCTTTCCGCAGTGTCTACCTACACACATTACTGTGCGTCTATAAAAGTAACAGCCAATCATTTGATTTCCGACTTGTTTCGCCTGCTTTCGCTGCAATTAATTGCTCAAATCTGAGCTATTTCAGAGGAAGCGGGAGTACTGTCTATTTGTTTGAAATCATGTTGTGATGTTATTCATTGGGATTTCAATGGTACGTGTGTCTACTGTCAGACTGAGACAAATGGATACTTGGTTCAGAGACCATAGATATTCCTTAGCCAGTATCCCCACATACCCCTTACTAAATGAAGTAGCAGCCATTGATTGCATCGTAAAATCACTCCCTCATTGTGGAGATGTTTCCTCTTTAACGCCGCGCCGCGTGGGCTCTTGGAGGGGCTTTGCCTCAACAGACGGGCTCCCACTGCAGTGTGGGGCCAGGTCCAGACATTTTGATGCTTTTTTTTGGAGGGGGGGTGCATCTCCGTCTCTCTGGAAACGCGCTCACAAGAACACACCATATTTTCCAGCATGGTGTTGGTGAGGCATCTAGCTGCTATCTCAATCAGTGTGTTTTTTCTGTGCTGTAGCCTGCTGCCTGACGGAAATAGCCACAAAGATTGTGTTAGACCGTTGCCAGTGTCTAATTCTCTATGTAGCTATTTATCTCCTGTATTTATCACAGCCTGTTTATCTGACTTTAGCAGACTGCCAAGGGAGATTACCCAAATCTACAAATGAACACCTCCATGAATCCAGCCTAAATTGTAATGAATTAATTAATTAATTAATACTATCCCAAGGCCTTTCTTCATTAGCTATAAATGGACTTGTTTTGTCTCGCCTGCACTTGACGTATGGGTACATTGTGATATACAAACCAGTGGAGGCTGCTGCGGGGAGGACTCCTTGTGATAATGGCCGGAAAGGAACCAATGGAATGGCATCGAACATGGAAACCATGTGTTTGATAGCGTTCCAATGATTCCGCTCCAGCCAGTACCACGAGCCCGTCCTCCCCAACGAAGGTTCCACCATCCTCCGGTGATAAAAACACGTCTCTACTGTATACGCCACAGTAGTAATTCATACTATGCCACACCACGCTATGTATTTCCATAGCTATTACTCATGACAGAGCTGACCTATTCCTGTGGGAATCAGCCATGTCTTCACGGCCATCGTCTGTGGCTGTCACGGAATCAATCTGCAAACACCCCCACGCCCCTGCCCCCTGAATTAAAGCCACATAACAGCGGTCGATGGATCCCCCCTAACCATGTTAAGACGTATTGTTTTAAAATACCCACGCCCAGACGGTGAATCCCGGTGCTCTTCTGTTTGTCTCCGTTATAGAGATCAGGCTTCTTTACCTTCCCTCTTTCCATCCCTCTTTCCATCCCTCTTTCCATCCATCCCTCTCTCTCTCTCTCTCTCTCTCTCTCTCTCTCTCTCTCTCTCTCTCTCTCTCTCTCTCTCTCTCTCTCTCTCTGTTTGTTTTCAAAGCTCGTTGCAATTGGCCCAAATCCTAGGTATCACACATCTGACCATATTTCAAGCTGAAATGAAGCATGTAAAAACCTTTTTCCCTTTAAAGGTCAGACATTAGTGCTGGTAAAAATTGATCTGTGGATTTATGAATTTAGCCCTGTGTTGGAGCTCCTTTGTAATGGAAGATTCAACGGGGAAGCTTAACGTCGCATTGTTTTGCTTTGACAACGCAGCCACCAGAGCCACTGCAGCTGTTCCCCCCCCCCCCCCGCTCACAATGGCAGATTAATTAACACAATCATGTGCTTCTGGCTCCGGCTCAACATGCAGGTCTGCTCTGGGATAGATAGGTAAATCCTATACATGTGTTTCCAGACGGAGAATATTCTTATGAGAGGTTTCATAACTAGATATATTTGGTTTGTGACTGGTCAAAACCCAAGCAAGGGGCCTAAACTAATTGGACTGAAGTATATCTGGGAAGTGTTTTCTAGTGCAGAGAAGGCACTTCCTCATTCCTTCTCAAGGCTGCCATGGCCATTAGGCGGCTGTTCTAATTAACATTCCGTAGGCCGACCCGTTTCCCTTTCTTAGTTAGTTCCCTGACATTTTAAACTGTCTATTATTCCGCCCGGCTTTCAGGTGCAATGCTGTGTAAATGGCAAGTCCCAAAAATGATGTATCTTTTTCATACAGTTATCCATCACGGACCGGTGAGGTTGAGTCCTAGTGCTTAAATCATTACGGAATCAGGATTGATCATATCCCTTACACTCACTGTCGTGATATTACCGTACCTCATCTAATTTCCACTTCTTCGTATCTCTCTCCTCCTCGTTTGGTGTTAACGTAACCTCCGTTTTTCCATATTTGAACCTTGCTTCGTTTACTGTGTTTATATAACGATCACATAAGAGTCAAGGGTAAGGCAAGGAAGAAATGAGGGCGTTGGAGACGGCAACGAAAACACTGAAGCAATTATGTTTCTTTCAGCCCAAGCGTTCTCACGTTAATGAAATCCCTTATCGTTTTAGGGAGGATGGGAAGGTAGGACAGGTGCGAGAAATTGTGTTCATTTATCTTTTTCTCGAACAGAAAAGAACAAAAAGAGAGACTGTCGAGGTAAAGGCAACAAGTGTGGAGAGAGTTTCTCCCTCACATGTTGTTACCATTGGATAGTTCAATCTCTATTTTTGCTGTTTTGTTTGAGGTATTTTGACCGAACTGCATGTGCATATGAGAGGGGGGGGAGGATAAGAGAGGAGGTGAGAGAGTGGGAGGAGGTTTTATCACATATTTGTGTCTGTTTAAAGGGTAAGACGACACTCCTGTGGCTAACATTTCAAGTATTTACCTCACCACAAGATGTCTGCCCTTTTCCCCTGTGCAGCTCACATGCAGATTAGAGCGGTAGCGGAGGTAGCAGTGGAGACCGTTTTAATGACGCTAATGCCGAGTGAGATCCTGGCTCCCTTTAAAGGAAGCTATCTGATTGGAAACAGATCTGGGACGCTGGGAGGTTGGCCCTGGCTCGTTTGATTTAATGACCCATTTCCTCGGCTCGTGCCACAAGCAGTTAACGGCAGTCAAGGTGCCCAGAGGTTCGCCATCATGGGAGTGTACCACCATCCAGACCCAGAATGAGGGGAGGGAGGGAGGGAGGGAGGGAGGGAGGGAGGGAGGGAGGGAGGGAGGGAGGGAGGGAGGGAGGGAGGGAAGGAAGGAATGCAGCCAATCAGGGCTTGTGTCTGTATGTCTGTATGTCTGTAGCTCAGCCAGCCGGAAGTAACAGGTACAAGTTGAAGGCCCAGGGAGTCGCCATGGTTTCCATATATCCACTCTTTCAATGCAGACAGTCATGGGATGGGACAATGGTGTTTCCTTCCATCTCTTATGCCCCTACTGTACAGTATGCCTCGTTTTCATTGGTCATCAGAGCAATCATAGTCAAAGTTCAGTATTACTTTGTGTCTAATATGTTATCCCATGAGTTGCATTGACAACACATTTGAAGTGATAGCGTTCCCTGTTTAGAACCAGAGAGAGAGAGAGAGAGAGAGAGAGAGAGAGAGAGAGAGAGAGAGAGAGAGAGAGAGAGAGAGAGAGAGAGAGAGAGAGAGAGAGAGAGAGAGAGAGAGAGAGAGAGAGAGAGAGAGAGAGAGAGAGAGAGAGAGAGAGAGAGAGAGAGAGAGAGAGAGAGAGAGAGAGAGAGAGAGAGAGAGAGAGAGAGACCTTACTCTGTGTACACGCTCGACCTTCTAGTCAAGAGCACTCCAGGCCTGAGTAGCGGCCTAATGGATCCAGTCAACTTTGAAAACCAAACTTGAGCCCGCTTAGACATATCAAGCTAATGATCAACTATTAATATTCACAATCCTCGGCCTTGATGTCGCTGTATGGATATAGACGGCAAGCAATTATGTCATCCTCTTTGGGTTTTGTCTATCCCTGCCCGGCCGCCTGTTTCCTGTATGTAGAGGATTTATAAATATATAACAGATAGTTCTTAGTGAGAGGAGTTATACACTCTTATTGCAGATATGGAGATGCAGATTAATTTGTAATTAGTCTTGAAATGTTGAGCCTCTGTAGATAAAGGATTCAAACTTCCATTCTCCGTTCCATAAATGCTGATCACTTAAAAAGAACAAATGCTCTGAGCTTGATAAAAAAAAAAATAGCTTAAGCTTGAATTATTTGTTTGGCGACAAATACAGACACATATATTTGAATGCCCTAGCAACACTAAGCGGGAGTAAATGAGTTTTTAGAATAAACTGTTATTGTTTGCGTGTAGAAAGTGTTCAGTGCATCAGAGCAGTATAAGAGAATCCTAGTATCTGGTTAAATGTCAGTTTGTTGGTACAACGCTAAGAGGAAGGCAGGGAGTGAAAGTTTCCACCCCGTCTCAGTTTAACAATGTTGATTTCATTTTCCATATCCAACCACAGTGTACCGTTTCTTTTGGGCTTATGTTCACGTTCATTTGCTACAAATGTCAGATATCTCTCCGTAGGAGAAAAAAAAAGACAAATGGAATAAAGACATACGTTTTTTTTTTGTGTGGATATACCAGAATAGTTTTTAGTCGGATAAGGCGCGGGGGCCGGGGGGGGGTGTCTATTAATAGTTGAGTCATCAGCGCTGCTGTAATGCTCTGAAATGGCAAATTGTTAGATCCCCAATGGTGATTATTACTCTCTGTCAATGACCTTCATAACAAATTAACATTCCGCCAGTGGAACAGAGCGTGCTCTTTAATGGGGGTATGTGTGAGGCGTGGCGTTGACTGTGTAAACTGGGTGGACTGGGTGCTATGGGACGAGTAGAGAAGGGGAGAGGACAGCCTGGGATTTGGTTCTGAGGCACCACAAACTGAAGGAGGGAGGCAGGTTTTTAATTCATTTATTTCATTGGCATTGATCTCCTTTTTTTATTTACTGTGGAAGGAAATCTCATTTCAATTTGGTTCTTTCCTCCATAATGCAGGGCAATTATTAGTATTATCCTTATTAGTGGTGGTGTTTTGGCTGAGCTAGTCTAACCCTGGGGGACTGTTGGAGAGGAGGTAGAGCTGTGGGGAGGGCCACTGTTTTAATACCACTTTGCCAAAATCAGACCTTTCTCTAATGTATTTTGACAGTATGGCTCACTCACGAGACACCCCGGTGTTTAGAGCAGCAGTATAAATCGTTTTATTTCATTTTCCCGAGACACAGACAAGTTCATATAAGAAGAAAATGGGAAATGTCCTTGGTCTCCGGATTTACGGCCACCCTAACAGTGGAGGGAGAGAGAGGGATAGTTTCAGTACAATTCAGAACAGCTTGAATTGAAGCACAAGCACACTGAAATGCACCTCTCCTCTTTGGCCTTGTTAAGTGTGTTCATCACCTTTATGATAATATAGATCTTTAAGTGCACATTTATGTAATTGAGATATTGATGAGTATACATTCTCCCCTTGATAATTACTATTTTAATATGGGCTCTTAATGAGACTTTGTATTCATTTTAAATTGATGTAGAATAGCGGTTAATGGTTCTGATGCGTATATAACTCTGATGCTATATATGTATATATACGGAAATACAGTGGGGCAAAAAAGTATTTAGTCATCCACCAATTGTGCAAGTTCTCCCACTTAAAAAAGATGAGAGAGGCCTGTAATTTTCATCATAGGTACACTTCAACTGACAGACAAAATGAGAAAAAAGTCCAAATCACATTGTAGGATTTTTAATGAATTTATGTGCAAATTATGGTGGAAAATAAGTATTTGGTCACCTACAAACAAGCAAGATTTTTCTGGCTCTCACAGACCTGTAACTTCTTCTTTAAGAGGCTCCTCTGTCCTCCACTCATTGCCTGTATTTAATGGCACCTGTTTGAACTTGTTATCAGTATAAAAGACACCTGTCCACAACCTCAAACAGTCCAAACTCCACTATGGCCAAGACCAAAGAGCTGTCAAAGGACACCAGAAACAAAATTGTAGACCTGCACCAGGCTGGGAAGACAGAATCTGCAATAGGTAAGCAGCTTGGTTTGAAGAAATCAACTGTGGGAGCAATTATTAGGAAATGGAAGACATACAAGACCACTGATAATCTCCCTCGATCTGGGGCCTCACCCCGTGGGGTCAAAATGATCACAAGAACGGTGTGCAAAAATCCCAGAGCCACACTGGGGGACCTATTCTTTTTCTGAGAAATTAAAGCTATTCCATGCGAGAAATTGCCAAGAAACTGAAGATCTCGTACAATGCTGTGTACTTCTCCCTTCACAGAACAGAGCAAACTGTCTCAAACCAGAATAGAAAGAGGAGTTGGAGGCCCTGGTGCACAACTGAGCAAGAGGACAAGTACATTGGAGTGTCTAGTTTGAGAAACAGACGCCTCACAAGTCCTCAACTGGCAGCTTCATTAAATAGTAGCCGTTAAACACCAGCCTCAACGTCAACAGTGAAGAGGCGACTCCGGGATGTTGGCCTTCTAGGCAGAGTTGCAAAGAAAAAGCCATATCTCAGACTGGCCAATAAAAAATAAAAGATTAGATGGCCAAAAGAAAACAGACACTGGACAGAGGAATATTGGAAAGAAGTGTTATGGACAGACAAATCTAAGTTTGAGGTGTTCGAATCACAAAGAAGAATATTCCTGGGATGCAGAAAAAATGAAAAGATGCTGGAGGAGTGCTTGATGCCATCTGTCAAGCATGGTGGAGGCAATGTGATGGTCTGGGTTTGCTTTGGTGGTGGTAAAGTGGGAGATTTGTACAGGGTAAAAGGGATCTTGAAGAAAGAAAGCAATCAATCAATTTTGCAACGCCATGCCATACCCTGTGGACGGCCCATAATTGGAGCCAATTTCCTCCTACAACAGGACAATGACCCAATGCACAGCTTCAAACTATGCAATAACTATTTAGGGAAGAAGCAGTCGGCTGGTATTCTGTTTACAATGGAGTGACAAGCACAGTCACTGGAATTCAACCCTTTTGAGCTGTTGTGTGAGCAGCTTGACCGTATGGTACATAAGAAGTGCCCAACAAGCCAATCCATCTTGTGGGAGGTGCTTCAGGAAGCATGGGGTGAAATCTCTTCAGATTACCTCAACAAATTGACAACTAGAATGCCAAAGATCTGCAAGACTGTTATTGCTGCAAATGGAGGATTCTTTGACGAAAGCAAAGTTTGAAGGACATAATTATTATTTCAATTAAAAATAATTATTTATAACCTTGTCAACGTCTTGACTATATTTCCTGTTAATTTTGCAACTCATTTATGGAAAACATTTCTAAGTTACCCCAAATGTTTTAACGGTAGTGATATATATACTATACAGTGTTTTCGGAAAGTATTCAGACCCCTTGACCTTTTGCACATTTTGTTACGTTACAGTTAAAATGTATTTAAAAAAATGAAATAAATGCTCATCAATCAACACATAATACCCCGTAATGACAAAACAAAAAACGTTTTTTTTCTCATTTTTTCAAATATATATAAAAAAATTATGAAATATAACATTTACAATAATATTCAGACCTTTTACTCAGTACTTTGTTGAAGCACCTTTGGCAGCGATTATAGCCTCGAGTCTTCTTGGGTATAACACTACAAGCTTGGCATACCTGCATTTAGGGAGTTTGTCACATTCTTCTCTGCAGATCCTCTAAAGCTCTGTCAGGTCAGATGGGGAGCGTTGCTGCACAGCTATTTTCAGGTCTCTCCAGAGATGTTCTACCGGGTTCAAGTCCGGGCTCTGGCTGGGCCACTCAAGGACATTCAGAGACTTGTCCTGAAGGCACCCCTGCACTGTCTTGGCTGTGTGCTTAGGGTCGTTGTCCTGTTGGAAGGTGAACCTTCACCCCAGTCTGAAGTCCTGAGCGCTCTGGAGCATGTTTTCATCAAGGACCTTTGCTCCGTTTATCTTTCCCTCGATCCTGACCGTTCTTCCAGTTCCTGCCCCTGAAAAAAATCCCCACAGCATGAAACTGCCACCACCATGCATCACCGTAGGGATGGTGCCAGGTTTCCTCCGGACGTGACTCTTGGCATTCAGGCCAAAGAGTTCAATCTTGGTTTCATCAGACCAGAGAATCTTGTTTCTCATGATCTGAGAGTCCTTTAGGTGCCTTTTAGCAAACTCCAAGTGGGCTGTCATCTGCCTTTTACTGAGGAGTGGTTTCCGTCTGGCCACTCTACCATAAATGCCTGATTGGTGGAGTACTGCAGAGATGGTTGTCCTTTTGGAGCCTTGCCTAAGTGACCATTGGATTCTTGGTCACCTCCCTGACCAAGGCCCTTCCCCCCCGATTGCTCAGTTTTGTCGGTCTGCTAGCTCTCGAAAAAGTCTTGTTGGTTCCAAACTTCTTCCATTTAAGAATGATGGAGGCCGCTGTGTTTTTGGGGACCTTCAATGATGCAGAAATCTTTTGGTACCCTTCCCCAGAGCTGTGTCTCGACACAATCCTGTCTCGGAGCTCTACTGACAATTCCTTCGACCTCATAGCTTTGTTTTTGCTCTGACACAAACTGTCATCTTTGGGACCTTATATAGACAGGTTTGTGCCTTTCCAGATCATGTCTAATCAATTGAATTTACCACTAGTGGACTCCAGTCAAGTTGTAAAAACATCTCAAGGATGATCAACGGAAACAGGATGCACCTGAGCTCAATATGGAGTCTCATAGCAAAGGGTCTGAATACTTATGTAAATGAGGTATTTCTGTTTTTATTTACATTGGTGTTAAGCTCGCAGCAGTCGGACTCTGGTGAAGTGGAAGTGCGTTCTCTGGAGTGATGAATTACACTTCACCATCTGGACGAATCTGGGTTTGGCGGATGCCAGGAAAACGCTACCTGCCCCGATGCATAGTGCCAACTGTGAAGTTTGGTGGAGGAGGAATAATGATCTGGGGCTGTTTTTCATGGTTCGGGCTAAGCACCTTAGTTCCAGTTAAGGGAAATCTTAATGCTACAGTACACAGTGACATTCTAGACTATTCTGTTCTTCTATCTTGGTGGCAACAGTTTGGGGAAGGCTCTTTCCTGTTTCAGCTTGACAATGCCCCCGTGTGCAAAGCGAGGTCCGTACAGAAATGGCCTCCACAGAGCCCTGACCTCAACCCCATCAAACACCTTTGGGATGAATTGGAATGCTGAATGCAAGCCAGGCCTAATTGCCCAACATCAGTGCCCGACCTCACTAATGCTCTTGTGGCTGAATGGAAGCAAGTCCTCGCAGCAATGTTCCTGCATCTAGTGTAAAGCCTTCCTAGAAGAGTGGAGGCTTTTATAGCAGCAAAGGGGGGGACCAACTCCATATGATCTTGGAATGAGATATTCGACTAGCATATAGTGTGTGTGTATATATATATATATATATATATATATATATACTGTACCTGGTGGTAGAGAGCCTTGAATGTGGATCTGTAACTCTAGTTTATGATTGCCCATTGTGCTTGTTGTTGATTTGCTGTGTTGGAAAATGAATAGGAAATCAATGATAGCAGACAATGATTTTTTTCCCCGTCTTTAAAGGTACAGTGCATGCATGCAGCGTTGACACAGTGGTCTGTGAAGACGTCACATGTGGTCTTCCTGGAACACGGGTTGTGTTACCACTGAGTGGTTTTGTTTACCATGACTGTAGGAAAGCGGTCCTCGTAGTACATACTATGTCTCCTTTATACAGGGACACATGAGTTATCAGTTCATCAGTACTGGATATACTCTTTTATCTCCTGGCCTCTCTCTTCCTCACTCACCTTATCGCCCCGCCCCCCCTCCTCCTGTTCATCCTCCTCCAGTCTGGATCCATAGAAAGCAGGATCTGCTCGGCCTTCACTAATGATAACTGCTCACTTCCTGCCAAACAGTGTGCATGATGAATATTTACCCCGATTAA
>NC_060177.1:32263971-32266471 GCF_021184085.1 Oncorhynchus gorbuscha | reverse complement strand
GGGTTCAATTCAACTCCATCTGGGGTGGACAGGTGGAGCTGTGTTTGCTACGTGAGAGAGGTGGAAACTTTGCCAAGAGGGGAAATGTCAAGTGGTGTAAAATGTGTTTGTGGAGAATTTAGCTACAGTGCAGTATGTGTACAGATGTAGGATCTCAAGGCTCGAACACATGGCGCCGAATGTGGATCTAGCGTTCGTCTGCCGATCGTCTGTGCGTTGTGCTTTGGGGACCGGCAGCTGTAGATTCTACATGTAAAATCGGTGCGCAAACTATGCTCTGAGGTGCTAAATACTCTCAGCCAGCAAACGCTATTGTTTCTTAGCACTTAATTTGAGCCAGTTTCCTACAGCAAGAAAATAATCCTGCAGCAACAGGAAATGTGAACTATTATGTGGATTATAATTCATGCACATTTTTTTTGTAGCAGTTGATACATTGTTCTTTAGGGAAAAGTGGAAATGACAAACGTTAGAAGCCTTTTGCAACTTTTCAACAGGGTGATCAAATGAAGTCAAATATACTGGACTGCAGACATGTTGGGATTATTGATTAGAAAAGCCTTGTGTCTGGGCCTTGGTTTGGAGAGGGTGGGTTTGGAAAGGTCACATGCAGATCAGAATTGGGTGTACAGTGTGAACGGGGCTATGGTTGTTACAGTAAAGGATATATAAACTGTTCAATACTGTATGCCTGTCGGTTTGGGGCGGTCACATGCACATAATTACAATAGTACACTGTACGATAGGCAGTGTGGGTGCAGAGTCATGTGATCAGTGCCAGCAGTAGGAGGACTTGCTGACTTCAGCCTTTCCTTTAAACCTTATTTGACTCTTAAAGAGGAACAGATTAGGCTACTGGAAGAAATACTTTTGATTGTTTGGCATGGTTGCCTAAGTGGGCTGCTCTATTCAGACGCACACCCTCCCCAAGCGCATACCATGTCATGTGCCGGACTAGAACCTTATGTGGGCTTTGGTGTGGGTCATGCACTGACTGGCTTGCAACGTAAGGGGTGATGGGGTGGAGCCATGAACAGAATACTTCATCTCACTGTGAACTGGTACTTCTTCCTGAGTACCCACGGTGCGACAGGGTATGTGGTTGAACAGGGTTCGGGCTCTGGAGATTCACTCCACCTCGTCGGTCATTCTGCTTGACTAGAGTGTAGCTTTCATAACACATCAGCGCTTACAAGGACTTCTTGAGAAACCGGTCTATACAGCTAGTTGGTCATGTCGTGAGGTCATGGCCCGTATCAACGCATGAGGCAACGTCCTCACCTCACGATTCTGCCGCCGTCAGCCCTTCTCAAATCTATTTCAGCTCCTCCTGAGATGCGGGTGATTATGTGGAGAGCGGTTGTTGGTCTCCACGCGTCTGTGCGGTATTAGTGGCAGTTCAAGCAGGGTGAGGTCACTCTTATCACCCTCTCGTATCTCTGACAGGTAGCGACGCTACCTGTCAAACCCAGGGCGCTATACGGAGACGCGTTGGCCCACTGCTGACAGAGCCGTTTCTTTCCTTGTATTGTTCATTTCAACACAATCCGCCATATGCTACCAGAAGATGATGATCGCGGGGATGAAACATTACGACGGGAGTGGGAGAGTGTGGAGGGGGGGTCGGGCCCGGTGTTTCTAAAGGAGCCTGAAAGCTTATGAACTGTCAGCGTTCTGTCAGCTTGAAACGGGGGGGTGTGTGTGTGGGGGGGGGGGGGGGGGGGTAGCGGCAAAACGTGAACCCATTGATGTATTTTACTTTGTGTGGTGTTAGCAGATTTGGATGGAAAAGGAGGACAAAAGCAAAGAAAAAGTGTGTTTTCTGACATGGTGACGGTGTGCAGTGACACTCACCACCGTGTGTGTCTGTCTGTGTGTGTCTCTCTCTTGTTGCTCCAGATGTCGGGGATGACCTGGGGAAGATGGCGGGGAGTGTTCAGCAGGCCCCCTCCCAGCACAGGGACAGGAGCCTGGGCTCGGCCATCAAGGACTGCCCCTACTGTGGGAAGACCTTCCGCACCTCCCACCACCTCAAGGTCCACCTGAGGATACACACAGGTCGGTGGAGTGAGTTCCCCTTGGATATTACTGCTACCACCATTTTGCCTTCTGCCACCGCTCTCTGCGTACAACTCGAGTCAACACCATTTGGCCATGTTCAATACCATCGTCGGGAAAAGTTATTCGAAGCGCACAGCTCTGCTGTAATCCATGGGACAATGGCATTCAGTGGTTCACTTTAGCTACTGTTCTAATCTTATCCCATATGTGAGTGTCAAAATATGTCTCTACCTGGATAAGCTTCCGTGTTAGCTGCTGGGAGGTGGAGGTGGTCATATTGAGAGTAATGAGGTGGACACTGTGTCGACTGACCAGAGCAGGCTGTTATACTGTACCCCGCTACACTACACTGCAAGGTAGACACGTCCCAGTAAATATCCAGGCCATTCTAAGGTCACCTGAGATCAAGGACGTCGGCTCTGCTAATTGTCCAAACAGG
>NC_060177.1:32246471-32258971 GCF_021184085.1 Oncorhynchus gorbuscha | reverse complement strand
ACAACAGCAAAGGACCTTGTGAAGATGCTGGAGGAAACAGGTACAAAAGTATCTATATCCACAGTAAAACGAGTCCTATGTCGACATAACCTGAAAGGCCGCTCAGCAAGGAAGAAGCCACTGCTCCAAAAGCGCCATAAAAAAGCCAGACTACAGTTTGCAACTGAACACGGTAACAAAGATTGTACTTTTTGGAGAAATGTCCTCTGGTCTGATGAAACAGAAATTAACTGTTTGGCCACAATGACCATCGTTATGTCTGGAGGAAAAAGGGGGAGGCTTTGCAAGCCGAAGAACACCATCCCAACCGTGAAGCACGGGGGTGGTAGCATCATGTTGTTGGGGTGCTCTGTTGCAGGAGGATCTGGTGCACTCACAAAATAGATGGCATCATGATGTAGTAAAATTATATGGCTATATTGAAGCAACATCTCAAGACATCAGTCAGGAAGTTAAAGCTTGGTCGCAAATGGGTCTTCCACATGGACAATGACCCCAAGCATACTTCCAAAGTTGTGGCAAAATGGCTTAAGAACAACAAAGTCAAGGTATTGGAGTGGCTATCACAAAGCCCTGACCTCAGTCCTATAGACAATTTGTGGGCAGAACTGAAAAAGCCTGTGTGAGCAAGGAGGCCTACAAACCTAACCAAGTTACACCAGCTCTGTAAGGAGGAATGGGCCAAAATTCACCCAACCTATTGTGGGAAGCTTGTGGAAGGCTACCTGAAACGTTTTACCCAAGTTAAACAATTTAAAGGCAATGCTACCAATTACTAATTGAGTGTATGTAAACTTCTGACCTACTGGGAATGTGATGAAAGAAATAAAAGCTGAAATAAATCTCTCATTCTCTCTACTATTATTCTGACATTTCACAGTCTTAAAATAAAGTGGTGATCCTAACTGACCTAAAACAGATCATTTTTACTAGGATTAAATGTCAGGAATTGTGAAAAACTGAGTTTAAATGTATGTTAACTTTAGGTGTATGTTAACTTCCAACTTCAACTGTAGCTGTAACTTATCCAAGAGAAATGCATGCCAGGAGCATTACTATGTCTAAAAGCCAAGCTTAGCATTTCTGCTTGTTAAGATACTGGTTGTGACTTATCTCTTCAAAGGCAAAGGAGATACATTTTTCTGGACAAATTGCGTCAATTTGACCATTAACAAATATTTATTAATTTTTATATACATAGCGTATTTACATAGAGATGCTCTACATGCACTGTAAGTCAAATGATGCTACTACCACTATTCTACTACCATGATATACAGACACACGTTTTCCATATGTACATTCTTGCTCATTTGTGTCAGTTAAAGTTTGTTTTAGTTTCATATGAAGGGACTACGTCTTCCACTATTTGCTCCAAATAGCCGTAGAGCCATTCAGCTGGGAAAGAATGGAGAGCTTCTTCTCTGTGAATGGTGATTTATGATAAAGTGCAAATAGAGAACGTCCGAGAAATCACTGTCTCATCGCCAAGGCAGAGGCCTGTCAGCGAACAAGGCCAAGAGAGTGAGGCCCACCAACAACCGCCATGCAAACAGAGATTACATCGAGACAGTTGTGTTGTCAGTTGGAAATATTATCTCTTGTAGTGGACTGAAAGCACCATATGGTGGAATGGTTTTTATTGCGTCGACATGACTGATGGCTCACTTTGGAGGAGCTGGATCGACCCGTATTCACATGCCAATCCCCGAATGGAGCTGAGGAGCTGTTTGCTGAATGCAGAATTCTGTTGAATGTTGGTTAACACTGAGATCATTGTGTTGGTTTTCACTGTTGTTCCCTCTCTTGTTCATTTCCTTTCTCTTTCTTTCTTTCTTTCTCTCTCTCTCTCTCTCTCTCTCTCTCTCTCTCTCTCTCTCTTTTCGCTCTCTCTATCTTTCTTACAGGAGAGAAACCCTACAGGTGCCCTCACTGCGACTACGCAGGCACCCAGTCTGCCTCACTGAAGTACCACCTGGAGCGCCACCACCGTGAGCGGCAGAATGGCGGCGGCCCCTCCTCCGGACACGCCCCTCCCTCTGAGCACAAGGAGGAGCACGGCAAGGGTGGCGTCTTCGCCCGCCCTGATGTCCTCCGCGGTGTCTTCAAGGGCATGCCCTCCAGCCTGGACTTCAGAGGGGGCCCGTTGCACCCCCACCAGTGGGCCCCTCCCGGTATGTTGTCCCCCAGGGAGCGTGAGAGGGACAGAGAGCGAGAGCGTAATGGCCTGGGACCTGACACTCCCTCTGAAAGCATGAAGAGCCCAGAGGGCCCCTCCGCCGCAGACGTCCCAGCCAGCTTCAGAGACCTGGGGCGGGCGTACCAGAGTATGGTGGGAAACGGTGTCAACTTCCAGGGCTCCCTGCAGGCCTTCATGGACAGCTTCGTCCTCAGCTCCCTGAAGAAGGAGAAGGAGATGAGAGAGAGCCACCTGCAGTCCCAGCATTACTTTGAGAGTGGTGAGCCCAAAGCCAAGAGGGCTGATACTGGTGAGGAGAAGGCTGAGGCCAAGCCCTCAACGGGCAAGCCTGGGTCCCAGTACGAGCCTCTGGACCTGTCTGTCAATGTCAAGCCTGAAACAGGCTCTCTGCCTGGCTCCTCTGTCACCTTCCAGGACAACGTGGCGTGGCATGGCTGCCTCTTCTGCTCCTTCACCACCTCCTCTGTGGAGCTGATGGCCCTCCACCTGCAGGCCAACCACCTGGGCAAGGCCAAGCAACGCAAGGAGAGCAAGGAGCACCAGGGAGAGCCCTCCCACTTCCTCAAGGCCAGTATGGGCCCAGCCCACCTCCATGACAAAGACACCGACAGAGAGGGGGTGAAGAGCCAGTCAGCCTGGTCAAACCACATGGAGCCCCATGCCAGCATGGGAGCCTTCCAGAGCGACTTCTACAAGCAGTATGGAGGCATGTACGATGGGTCCCCAAGGACCCCAGGCCTCCAGGGGTTTGGAGCGACATGCCCTGACCCAGCCCTGGAGCAGCAGAGCCAGGCCAGAAAAACAGCTGGGGATGAGCTCTCAGACAAGGCCTCCTGCGGGGAGCTGGAGGAGCAGGGACAGTCTGAGGATGAGGAAGGCAGGGCCGACGAGCGCTGCCACAGCACCGAGTCCTCCTCCGCCCAACCAGAGAGACAGCGACCCCACTCTGATGATGAGGAGGAAGAGGAGGAAGAGGACGCGGTGGAGGGGGAAGATGAGGACAGTGCCACCTATCAGATGCCAAAGCAGATGCAGGCCTTGTCCCCAGCTAGAGAGGCCCAACGACCAGGGGTCTCCATGGGCCCTGGGGCCCCTTTCCCTCCCCAGTCCCGGCCTCAGCCACCCCTGGAGAAGCAGTGGCAGCAGGGCTTGGGTCTCCTTTCATCTCCTGGTGGTCCCCCGGGGCTGCTGAAGCCAGAACATGCCCATCTCGAGCAGCAGATGAACATGCTGTCCGTCCTGAGGGCCTACAGCTCGGAGAACCTCGCAGCGTTCAACGGCCTTGGAAGTGGCTCAAACAGCGGCGTCGGCATCAAGAGACCAGACGCACCCGGTAAGTGAGCCTGACCCTGCCGCATGGCACCACCTTTTATCTTATTGTCCCTACGTCCACAAACACACAAACAATGCACACACACACACACACACACAAACACACAAAAACACAAAAAACAAAAACATTCAATATTGTATTTACCTACATTCTCTAACACTACGATATGTACATTTGCCAAAACCCCAATTCATACACCCACAGCATCACACGCTCGTAACTTTGTCCTGAGATTCACAACGAAACTCAGAAACTCACACAGAAAAACAAGATTTTCTCGAAAGTGATTTCGACCTTATTTCAAGCAAGTTTAGAAGCTATTGGAGTGGCGAGTGGCAACAGATTAATCTTTATTACACGTTTATATTAGGGAGACTGTAGTGTCTTCTCTCCCTCCATCCCGGGGAAGGGAATAATCCTGTCTCCTAGAGAGCAGGACCTCAGCTCCCATGTCATCTCAAGCACACGGCGGTTAACTATCTTAGCTCTCATAAAGCCCTCTCCCAAAAGCCCATTACTTTATAAGACCCAAAGATCTATGGGCCTGTGAAAAATGAACTGTCAGCTTTCATGATTCTGTTAAGGTTACAGGCGCTCCTTGAGACTGCTGTTTTTCGGAGTGCCCTTTTGCAGTTTCGGTGATAAAAATCTCAGGGAAAAGGGATCTTCAAGTTGAGCTCATAGCTCAGCACTGTGCCAGCCAGTGTAGAGTTGTACGTAGTAGGATAAGTGAACTACACACTTTAGTCCCTAATTCAACTAGCCATATCTGGAGAATTCTGTCGTTGAGTATGTCTCTTACTCACCTCTCATTTTAAATGACAACATACATTTTAAATATTGCATTTCTTGAATATACTGTAATACTAATTAAATGTCACACACACACAGACACACGTTTTCCCGAGGCCTGTTCTCTAGCAACCTGAATTCATTTCGTGTCTAGGTTGATACCACTGCTCCTATTCTACAAATATCGAATGGCAAGACTGTTATTTTATTTTGTTAGATAAACAATCCCTTTGCAAATAGATTTAGGATTAACGGACCAAAAAATAGTTTTCATGTTTTCATTCAGTTTCGACATGCTGCAAAATACTCAGTATATTTACGTGAGAAATAGTTTTATGATATGCTTTTGTCTTACGGTTTACGAAGTAATTGAATCAAAGCCCAAATTCGAAAGAAATGAATAACAGCACTCTTCAGTCAGTTGGTTTTCTACTTAGAGGTTTAATGTTGTCGGCGCGATAATTTACCAGGCAGGGACAGAAATCTGGCAGACCAGTGTATTGTGAATACGTGACCCATCGTAAAGAAATGACACAATTGTTCATGATCAGTTGACCTTTAATGTCGTGGAAACTATGTCTGTCATCATGGAACCTGTTGCTTATTTTATCATCTTAGAGGGTCACTCACAGTGATGAAAATCAGTGCCATTTTGACTTTGTAAGTGCTTTTGTGTTGGAATGTCCTCCTTTAATTCAAAAGGCATTTGAAAGCTACCCTTGTGACGTAGTCGCTTTCCAACAGAAGCGAGAATGTCTGACCTTTTTAGATAAGGCTTTGTCTATGAAACAAAGGGCTTCCTTATGTGTATGTTATTGTCCCCGAGCTCGAGTCAGTCTCTCATTGTAATAGGGCCTGGCTGTTGACTATGTATACAGCTCGGCAACATTGATAACTCTTTTACAATCGCCTGACCCGGTTACAGTTTTTAGACAACGCCAAGAGATAACCCACGAAACATAAGAGATGAATATACTCTGCGGGTACAAAACATTACGGACACCTTCCGAGTATTGAGTTGCTCTCAGAACAGCCTCAATTCTTCGGGGCGTGGACTCTACAAGGTGTCAACAAGCGTTCCACCGGGAAGCTGGCCCATGTTGACTCCAATGCTTCCCACAGGTGTGTCAAGTTGGCTGGATGTCCTTTGGGTGGTGGGACATTCTTGATCCACCCGGGAAACTGTTGAGAGTGAAAAACCCAGCAGCGTTGCAGTTCATGACACAAACCGTGGTGCCTGGCATCTACTACCGTACCCCGTTCAAAGGCACTTAAATCTTTTGTCTTGCCCATTCTCCCTCCGGATGGCACACATACGGCACACAAAAATAAAACCCTTCTTTAACCCGTCTCCTCCTCTTCATCTACACTGATTGAAGTGGATTTAACAAGTGACATCAATAAGGGATCATAGCTTTCACCTGGATTCACCCGGTCAGTCTATTTAATGGATAGAGCAGGTGTTCCTAATGGTTTGTACACTCTGTGTATGACGTCAGTGTTCATAATCTAGTGTGTGTGTGTGTGTGTGTGTGTGTGTGTGTGTGTGTGTGTGTGTGTGTGTGTGTGTGTGTGTGTGTGTGTGTGTGTGTGTGTGTGTGTGTGTGTGTGTGTGTGTGTGTGTGTGTGTGTGTGTGTGTGTGTGTGTGTGTGTGTGTGTGTGTGACAGTGTTTAAGTTCCCTAGCCCCGGCAGGGAGGCTGAGTGGCTAAGCAGCATGTCAGCGTGTCAAAGTCCTTGTAGCTGGAGCTTCTCTTGACCCCGTAACACTCACCTCTGTTACACCCCTGCTAAATATTCACCATGCGTCCTCCTCTCCTCTCAGGGCAGCAGGGCTCAGTGTCTAGTGTTACACTAGTGTTACACACACTCACCTTTACCAGCATGTACAAGGAGAGGAGGCACAGGCTACTAACCTCACTAGATAACATTGTTCCATCAGGCCCTGAGAACCGCCCAAGGAAACCCCTCTCACCCCCACAACCCTGAAACAGAGAAACAGATAGTGACCGGACCAGTCCGAACCCACCTCCCCTCTGTATGTGCTGTGAGTGTTCCACAGGCAGGGTCATTCTCAACTAAGGTGCACTCGTACGCTGTTTCTCGGCTAGCTAAGCACAGCTGGATGGAAGTGTGCCAAGCCTGGCCCCGCCTCCTTCTCCACCCCTCACAACGCTCCGTCTCCTGGCAACATCTGCTCCAGAGACCTCACACGTTTGGTTTACAGAGGTGACAGAAGTACAGTAAACAGTCATTCAAAAACCCTACAGGAAACATTCTCCAAAACTCCACAGTGTGTTTCCTGTCATCAAGGTGACGGCAGTGCTGTTAGATATGAAGGTCAATGGTAGACGCAGGTAACAGGAGATACTCTCACTGCGTGAATATGTAGAGTGCATGGATAATAGTCTTCCTTAATAAAGCCCACTATCCTCTCCCTTCATCCACTCCTGATCTCCTTATGGAGGGTTCTTCCATGGTTGAATTGCAAGGAACATATTCCCCACAGTTATTTGGGGTGGGGTGGCAAGCCGTCCTGAGAATGTCATTCAGAACTGGCACAATGTGATTATCTGAAGTGGATTTGCATTAGGTTTGCATGCAAATAGAGCATAAATCATTCATATCGAAATTCTCGCCTGAATTTGGGCTGTCGAGCACATGGGCTGGGCACGGCGGAGAGCTGCGCGTCGTAAGTGGCTCTCTCTTCATTAGCATGCCCAGAGCTAGGGGTGGGTCCTTCACGTGCACCCCCCCCCACACACACACGCACGCACACCCACACATTTCTCTAAATATATGAATGGCGAATCAACAGGGATCATTCCATTCCATCCTGCTATCTCATTTGAGAGACGTTTCCAGTTGGTATAGTGTGCAATACAGTGTCGTGTTAAGGTTGCTATTGGTCCGCTGTGTTGTCGAGGTCAGCCAATGTGGATGTGTTTCACACAGTCAATAGCCACCTGTGATAGAGGCCTATCTATAGTCAAGACGTGAATAGGCCTGTGCTGTTGCATTACTTAAACAGTACAACAGACTACACATTGTTACAGTGTGCACCTTTCTGTAACGCTCCCATGGTCGCTCGTTGGTTGAGATTGGCAGTCTGAAGAGGCAGCGTTGCTGAACGCGTGGGTTGGGAAAGGGCCTGGGTGGGCGCGCTCAGGTGTTGCTGGGAAAATAGCTCAAAGTGAAGCACCTCTCGCAGCAGAAGGAGGGCGATGGGAGACAGAGTGATGGGTAGAGATCGAAAGCTACGCTCACGTCACTTATAGGTGTATCTCTGGCTTTCTGTGCACAAGGACACTCTGCGTGCGCCCTGTGGTGGCTGGGCTGCTGACTGTCATTGTGGTTGTTTGTTTTGCCATGGACGATGATTGTTGGATGAATTGGTATCATGATTCGCCTGCTTTAGGAAAGTGAAAAATTGCTTGTTTGGACAAGTATGAACCAACAACTCAGTGTCACAGTAATGGGATCTAGGAACCTCCCACTACCGCGACCAGCCATTAGATTGTCCTCTGTCCTTATCTATTGCTAGGCTTTAGAGCGAGACTGGCTCAGCGTAGCTAACAGACTGTGTCATGGAGGGTCACAGCACGGTCATTCAGTGGTGCTGGTGCCACCCATGTTATGATGTCCCTTGGGGCAAGGTCACCTGTCACTACCTCAAACGCTGATGTTTACTGCTAAGAGTGCAGTAAAAATCAGAGTCGTCAGCCTCAGCACCCTCACCCGACTTTCGCCACTTAGCCCAGACATTCCAGGGGCATAGAGGGCACTGGTGTTTTCAGCTCGGTGACACGGTCAGGGAGAGCGCCGGCGCGAGTGTTAAACGAAGCCGGTCTATCGGTGTTAATGCTACAGCGCTTGACGTGGATCCAAGGCAAATTAATCTACCGACGCTAGGATGGTAAGGCTCTGGTGGTATGTCTATGGCCAGCATCTTTGGGGAGAAAAGCAGACCGATGATGGGTGTAGGGGTGCAGGGAAGGATGGGTAGGGGTGATGGGGGGGGGGGTGTATATCCCCCGCCCCGTGATAATAGTTCATAAGGGCACAACACCCCCTGGTGGAATTGCAGAGGAAAAAGAGGGAGAGACTGGGAGAGAGAGAATGAAAGAATGAAAGAGGGACACCAAGAGGTATTTTCGAGTGAGCGAAAGAAATGGATCCTTGTCTATTTCAATATTTCTGCTGCGAAGACGTGCGAATCCACCACATGGCCCTTTGGGTTGATCAATTTGAGAACCCTCAAATGCAGGCGCAGTTTGTTCTCGATGCGCAGTGCACACGTGTCTCGTACCAGGCTCGCACCTCGGGAAGTTCAAGAGGAGGAGGAGGAGGAGGAGGGAAAGAGAGCGAGAGAGAGAGAGAGAGAAAGAGAAAGAAGAAGAAACAACGAACACAGACACAGATTGGCTGTGTCAGGAACACAAACTATGTAGAAAATGTAAATGTATTCAAGCCTTCTCTGATATTTTTAGCCCTGAGTACAGCCTCCTCTGACAGCGTCGGTCTGCTATCCTATGCTCGCGGGAGGTTTTTTGTTTCTTGTGTGGGGGGGGGGGGGGGGGGGTGGTTGTAGGGTTGGTTGACTACTTAGTTCTAGCAGTGTTCATGTCACTGGTGGCCAATTACCTCTGTCAAGAGGGAGAGATTTGGCCCACCCTGTGTGGGACTTGAACCCGCAATCATGGAGGTCAGACGCAGGGTTGTGCTACTCCAGGGCCTGTCAGCCCCCCCCTCCCCACTACTGAGCAGTGCCTGTTTCAAGCTCAGACCAGAGTAGTAAAAGGATCATATGGGTGGGTCCCTCTGAACAGGTTCTTTAAAGTAATTATGATCATTAAGAACATAAGGTGCCTTACCTTGACTGGGGGATGTCACTGATGTACAGGATCAGAGCTGGTATTACAGCTCCGTTACTTTCTCTGTCAAGGAGAAGGCAGGGGCTTTGCAGTTCAAACACTTCCTCTCATACTACGACTCATACAGTCTCTCTCTCTCTCTCTCTCTTTATTTCTCTCTCTCTCTCTCTCTCTTTGATTTCTCTCTCTATCGTGCACACAAGCACACACACACACACACATGTAATCATTCATTAGGATACAGTAGTAAAATGCAGTCTCTGAAACACACACACACACGCACACACAGAATTAAAGCCGGTGTTCTTTACAGCTTTTTCAATTTGCTGCTCAGTAATTACCAAAGCCACCTAATTCAGGGACCCATGGACTATTATAGGAAAACAGAGTGAGCGACAGTGATACCAGCATTCCCAGTCAGACTCTAAAGATATTTATATATTTTCTGTGTTGTATTCCTTCCCTAACTGTGTAACCCTCTTAATACACTGTGATAGGATGAAACCTGGTAATTGCCAATAATACTGTCCTCATCAGGTGGCTAATTATCATTAATTTGGTCTTTGTTAGTCTGTTAGTGTACAAACACAGCCACACAGCCCTGACAAGTAGGGAGGGCTGGGTACGAACACAGCCACACATCTCTGACAAGTAGGGAGGGCTGGGTATAAACACAGCCACACAGCCACACAGCTCTGACAAGTAGGGAGGGCTGGGTACGAACACAGCCACACAGCTCTGACAAGTAGGGAGGGCCGGGTACAAACACAGCCACACATCTCTGACAAGTAGGGAGGGCTGGGTACGAACACAGCCACACAGCTCTGACAAGTAGGGAGGGCCGGGTACAAACACAGCCACACATCTCTGACAAGTAGGGAGGGCTGGGTATAAACACAGCCACACAGCCACACAGCTCTGACAAGTAGGGAGGGCTGGGTATAAACACAACCACACAGCCACACAGCTCTGACAAGTAGGGAGGGCTGGGTATAAACACAGCCACACAGCTCTGACAAGTAGGGAGGGCTGGGTACAAACACAGCCACACAGCTCTAACAAGTAGGGAGGGCTGGGTATAAACACAGCCACACAGCTCTGACAAGTAGGGAGGGCTGGGTACAAACACAGCCACACAGCTCTGACAAGTAGGGAGGGCCGGGTACAAACACAGCCACACAGCTCTGATAAGTAGGGAGGGCCGGGTACAAACACAGCCACACAGCTCTGACAAGTAGGGAGGGCCGGGTTAGCTTAGTGCACTAAGACACCTGTGTGTGTGCTAACAACCACGAGAGGCTGTCTCACACGGGTGATGTGTGCTGAGATTAGTGAGATTGTGTTGAACACTAATGACATGCACTAATGTCAATGAGAATCTGTCTCAAATTGATGATCCCTTCTAAAAGTAGTTGACTAACTACACAGCTGGGAGCACGGCACTACCTTCCCTGCATGGGTCAAACCAACAGGTCCCTGACCAAGTTCACTGCTCCCCCGTACAAAACGTGGGGAGATCAGCCTTCTGTGGATCGTTCCCAAACCCATGGAGTCTTTAGTTGATAACATCGCTGGAGGGGAAAGTTCTCCCGTGATTAAGCTGTCTGGAGGATGTCTGTTTCTCTGAGTTTCTTCGGCGACAGACAGTGTTGGCGATACTCCTTTTTGTGCATTGTGCAGTGTGAGATGACGAGTTGACGGGTGAAGCAGAGGTGCTATTTCACACGTGCAATATTACCATTTTGACTTGCACCGAGGTGAATTATCACCTTGTCACTCACCAGTGCAAATACGAGTTTCATAGAGCTATTAATTGTAATAGCTGTTGTCAACCCCTCTGGATAATACCTGTTGCTCTCCCTCTGTAGCCGTGGGATCTCTAAAAATACCCCCCCCCCCCTGCTAATTTCCCAGATATCAACTCTTCAGTGCTGAGAAGCTTTTGAAAGTCTTCATATTCTCTCCTTCTCTTTCCAGCTCTTTATACCTTGATGATGTTGGCCTCATAATTTCCTGAAAGTACAGTGAGCGAAGTATCAAGTTCACCTCGGACGGGAGAATGAATATCGGGTGCTAACAACTGCGTGACAATTATTCCAGGCGGGGATCGTGGGAGTTGCAGAAAGTGGCTGTTCCCATTCATACGGTAATGGGTGCGCGCGCGCGCGTGTCTCTGTATGTGCGCTGTGTGCATTACATTCGATATAACAAAACATGAAACAATGAGTTGTAAAATTGGCCTTCCAACCCAATATGCCTCATTTGATATGATTTTTGCTTTTCCATCTTGTTATTTCGGTGTTTTGTTTTTCTCACTCCTGTAGACTTTTGTTCAAATTTGAGATATTCCCTCTTAGCGCCGGGGGTTCTCTTCCCAAGGCGCCCTAAGATGTAAGGAGTCAGCCTCGGAGGGGTTTGTGCTGATAAAGTGACTCCTCCTGCGAGAGCGCAGGTACACCACGCATGCAACGCGAACACAGCGAGCGTACTTACACCGCCAGCCGACACATAATGAGAGAATGCACAGGAACTTCAAGGACAACAGAGGGAAAGAAAGAGAGAAACAAGCACAACGAGGGGGGGGGGGTAACTATGTCACCTTTTATTCGCTCTGTTATTTCAACATCAATGGTACCGTAGCGTGATGCTAATAAAAACACACACAATAAAACACAAGTATAGACAGATGAGCAACAGTGGTGTTTTGAAAAGGATACTGTCGCAATTAAGGACAAGTAACGAGCGTTATTTCCCGGCTCGTTGTCTGGTGCAGGATGAACCAGACAACTAAGCCATGTTTGATTTAAACATCCAAAAAAACAAGTTTCACAAAGAAGAGGAAACGTTATTGCCTAACGAAATAAGCCCAGCACATTATAACATTAGCTGTTAAAAAAATGCACTTAATTCTTCTGTCGAGACGGAAAATAAACAGCACCCCACTTTTGCATTGTTTCATGCAAATCCCATAGACTGGATTTAAAATGGTGCATTGTGTGTTTTTTTAAATATGGGGGAGGTGGACTAGTTGTCACTCTAATTACAGTCATTTAATCAGGATTACAAAGGTTACCTGGATGAGGATATGAGGGAGGCACTGCAAGGACATCTTTACCAAAGATACAGGCATGTTATGTGTGTGTTCTTTAATTCTGCTTCACGCCTGCACTTTTTGATGATCATTTCATCCCTGAAAACAATGACATTCTCCTCAGACTGAGTAAACAGACTTATATTGTTTTCCCCTCTCTCTCTCTCTCTCTCTCTCTCTCTCTCTCTCTCTCTCTCTCTCTCTCTCTCTC
>NC_060177.1:32218971-32238971 GCF_021184085.1 Oncorhynchus gorbuscha | reverse complement strand
TTTCTTTCCCATCGTTTTCTGATGTGGTCACACGGGGGTGTGGAGTCACAGAGGACTCTGATGTGGTCACACGGGGGTGTGGAGTCACAGAGGACTCTGATGTGGTCACACGGGGGTGTGGAGTCACAGAGGACTCTGATGTGGTCACACGGGGGTGTGGAGTCACAGAGGACTCTGATGTGGTCACACGGGGGTGTGGAGTCACAGAGGACTCTGATGTGGTCACACGGGGTGTGGAGTCACAGAGGACTCTGATGTGGTCACACGGGGTGTGGAGTCACAGAGGACTCTGATGTGGTCACACGGGGTGTGGAGTCACAGAGGACTCTGATGTGGTCACACGGGGGTGTGGAGTCACAGAGGACTCTGATGTGGTCACACGGGGGTGTGGAGTCACAGAGGACTCTGATGTGGTCACACGGGGGTGTGGAGTCACAGAGGACTGATGTGCTGCGGTGACATTTGAGGCTGTGGCGCCCTGTAAGGATGGAGAGAACATAGAGTGCGTGGCTTCCGAAAGAGCTGCGGAACTATTCCGTTACAGTCGAGTGGGGGAGAATAATGGTCGGTGTCATAGGTAAACAATTACAACATGGTGAGTCACTTTTTGGAGTAAGCGCAAAGGGAGATCATTTCTCCATCTTAATAGGTCATTTCCGTTTGTCTTCTGAGTGCTATTTCACATGTTGCCTTAATCAGGGTGGTCCTTTTAAAACGAGGGCAGAGAGAGAAAAACACGTAAGTGTTTTTCAGGCAACATTTTGCTCAAATAAAATGATGTACGGATTGGATTTTGAAGAATTCCTTGCACTTTTCTCTTCCTCTCCCCGTCTGTCTTCTCAGCGAAGCTGTTGTCCACTTCGGCACATTGTTTTAGTCCCTGTTTTCCAAATGACGGTGTTGGTTGGATCTGCTGAAAGATGTTCCTTCCATCAGGGGGTTGTGATGTCATTGACAGTGTGTGATTCATTAGGATATCAGTGTACTGCGAGTGACAGAAAGACTCTGATTAACAAGCTCTCTGTTTCTCTCTCTCTCTCTCTCTCTCTCTCTCTCTCTCTCTCTCTCTCTCTCTCTCTCTCTCTCTCTCTCTCTCTCTCTCTCTCTCTCTCTCTCTCTCTCTCTTCTCCCTCTCTCCCTCTCTCCCTCTCTCCCTCTCTCCCTCTCTCTCTCTCTCTCTCTCTCTCTCTCTCTCTCTCTCTCTCTCTCTCTCTCTCTCTCTCTCTCTCTCTCTCTCTCTCTCCCTCTCTCTCTCTCTCTTTCTTTTTTTAAAATTTTTATTTTTTAAATTGAGAACCCCCGTTGCTCCAAACGACATTTCTCTCTCCCCTTCTCCGTGTCTCTCCCTCCCTCTTTCCTCCTCTCGTCCTGTCGAAGATGACGGGAGTCACAGGTGTGTGGCAATAATTACACATACACTCAGAAAAATAATGTCATTTCCCCCCATTTAATAAGTTCCCCTGTAAAATGCGAGGGGAACGCATGAGGAGGGGATGCTTAAATCTTATCTGATACACCCTCCCTAACTTAATCATCTGGCTCTTAAGAGCAGGACTCGGGCAGCTGAGGCTCCGTAATGTGCATGCAATATGTGTGTAAAATGATATGCTTTAATTTTGAGCCCACTTTAAGCAGCAACAAAACCTTGTTTCTAAGGGAGACATTTACATTTATAGGGGGAGAAAAAAGCTGTTAACTATTTAATTCCTGCCGTGACAAAGGACATCCGTTTTGTCTCACAGTTGTGCCGTATATTTCATATTTAGGTGAGCATTTCCTCATGGTCATGTCTGTGTTCTATGATTTGGTGTACATCACTGTACACTATTCTACGTTTGATTCAAATAATGTACCTCTTAGAAAAAAGTCATTGCAGTCAGTATAGGCTTGATGTAGAATCATTACATGATTATAATCAACGCAGTTATGATTATGGGTTTATTGTGATTTAAATGCGTTTGAAAGATAGGGTACGGCTGAGCAGTGGTGTCTTGGAGCAGCACCATCTAGTGTGTCAACAACAGGTGCTACCAGAGACCGAGAGAGAGAGAGAGAGAGAGAGTGAGTGTGTGTGTGTGTGAGAGAGAGAGAGAGAGAGAGAGAGAGATATGAGAGGTGGGGCGGGGGGGGGGGTAAACTTCAAAAAGCCTCTGACTCAAGCTGCCGCTGGCCCTGACCACTCCACAGATGCTTTTGTTCATCTCTCTCGTTCTCTTCTCCCCCCTCCTCTGTTCCCTGTGTCTTTGGTGATACACTGGGAGCGAGGATATCAAAGTAGAGCTGTCTGTTAAGACTTCAAACCAGGCCCGTCCGTCAACCCCAATCATATCTGCGCCTGAAACGGAAGACTCCGACTCGAGTGGAATATTTGATCTGTCCTCTTCAGGAGGATCAACAGTCAGAAATGCCAGTGAGAGTTTAAGAGGGGGGGAGGATGCGGGCACTGGGGGTGTGGGGGGGGGGCAGCCATGAAAACACCACTTGACTTCAGAAAGGCCAGTCTGTGGACATAAGTCAGACATGTTCTCCTCAATACCGGAGATATATATTTAAAGGTCTGACACATGTAGCTTGTAGGGTACGAGGCCCAGCAAAACCTTTTCCTTTTAGCATCTAAAGTCAGAGCCTGTTGAGAAAGGTCCTCGTTCTAAGTGTCATGCTTTTTCTCATTGAAAGCAAAGCCAAATCCATATCTCTCTCTCTTTCTCTACCTCTCCCCCTCCCCCTCTCTTTCTCTACCTCTCCCCCTCCCCCTCTCTTTCTCTATCTTCATCTGCATCTCTATCTGGATCTCAATATCCCTATCTCTTATCTATCTGCCGTGCCTATCTTTCTTTCAGTCTATCTATCATCCAGTTATTTATAGACATTGATATGTGTTTCCAGGAGGGCGGTATAGTTAGCTCTTAAATCCCCTGTCTGTGAGATCAGACTACATAATTACCTATCGCATTAAGCCTTTTTTATATCCAGGAGACTTAGGCCTCGCTCTTCCTCACATAGGGCAGCGCTGTGGCAGCTGGTGGCATTAGTGGTACAGAGTAGGCCCAGGGGCGGCATGGCTTGACGGGGACTAACAGACACTATCCCACATTCTGTAGGAGGTGGTCCGGATCGATACTGCCGTAGGTGGAGTTTTTTTGGGGGGTGGGCATCTTGTTTGGTTGGATTCGGTCCCCAACGACCGTGTCGATCCATTGAGACGGCCTCCTGTCTTCATGATATGCCCTCACCACCGGTCAATCAGTCGGCATCGTTCTTCCAAGACAAAGTACAGCCAGGCCACATCCGTCTCCTCATAACCCTATCCCCGGCCCTCACGGCTGTCGCGGATACACCCCTCAAATCCTCTTGTGGGCACGTGTCATGCTGCAAGAACAGACGCAAGGGGCTTATATCTTTCCTATGACTAGTCAGTCGATTATACATTAAGCCCTGGTGAACGCGGCGTTAGTGTATCCAGTAGCTTTCCACGTGTTCCAGGAAGAGCCAGATTACACACGCAGTGGTCTGACGGTGGTCAATGCTAATCACGCCACACTATATATACTGTAAGTCCCTCTCTCCTCATCCCTAATGATATGACGTAATTAGAGCAACTCATTTATATGGTAATTGGAGGCATGGCAACTCACAGAGCTGCTTATGAGCACACCGTCACCCTTCACCCGCGCAGGCCACCGTGTACCGGTGTCAGCAGCACACCGTCACCCTTCACCCGCGCAGGCCACCGTGTACCGGTGTCAGCAGCACACGTCACCCTTCACCTGCGCAGGCCACCGTGTACCGGTCACCCTTCACCCGCGCAGGCCACCGCGTACCGGTCACCCTTCACCCGCGCAGGCAACCGTGTACCGGTGTCAGCAGCACATCGTCACCCTTCACCCGCGCAGGCCACCGTGTACCGGTGTCAGCAGCACACCGTCACCCTTCACCCGCGCAGGCCACCGTGTACCGGTCACCCTTCACCCGCGCAGGCCACCGCGTACCGGTGTCAGCAGCACACTGTCACCCTTCACCCGCGCAGGCAACCGTGTACCGGTGTCAGCAGCACATCGTCACCCTTCACCGGCGCAGGCCACCGTGTACCGGTGTCAGCAGCACACCGTCACCCTTCACCCGCGCAGGCCACCGTGTACCGGTCACCCTTCACCCGCGCAGGCCACCGCGTACCGGTGTCAGCAGCACACTGTCACCCTTCACCCGCGCACCGGTCACCCTTCACCCGCGCAGGCCACCGCGTACCGGTCACCCTTCACCCGCGCAGGCCACCGCGTACCGGTGTCAGCAGCACATCGTCACCCTTCACCCGCGCAGGCCACCGCGTACCGGTGTCAGCAGCACACTGTCACCCTTCACCCGCGCAGGCCACCGTGTACCGGTCACCCTTCACCCGCGCAGGCCACTGCGTACCGGTGTCAGCAGCACACTGTCACCCTTCACCCGCGCAGGCCACCGCGTACCGGTCACCCTTCACCCGCGCAGGCCACCGCGTACCGGTCACCCTTCACCCGCGCAGGCCACTGCGTACCGGTGTCAGCAGCACATCGTCACCCTTCACCCGCGCAGGCCACCGCGTACCGGTGTCAGCAGCACACTGTCACCCTTCACCCGCGCAGGCCACCGCGTACCGGTCACCCTTCACCCGCGCAGGCCACCGCGTACCGGTGTCAGCAGCACACCGTCGCCGTGTTACTACACGTCCAGTCGCTGTGGTCTTTCAGCGGTTCTCATGACAAGCCCCGTAAAGGGACTGTAAAGTCAATGCAGTTGTTTCAGAGGAGGCCTGAAATAATGTAATATATATGACCACAGTCTTGGATAGGATAGGATAGGATAGGATAGGGAAGACATGTACACTCACATATAATCCAGACACGCGTAGCATCAGCTTGACCAGTGTTCTCTAACAGGACCAGTTATTCACGTGCCCAAGGGAAGGGAATCTCAAATATAGACATCTTTAGCCCCTACAGTTTCTTTTTTTCTTTCTCCACTCTGCAACTCGTCAATTACGGAGACAAGAAGGAGTGGATTTGGGGATGTTGCTGTTTAGGGGTGGGAGGTTGTAGGGGCGCGGATGCGGTTGAAATTTGCTCTGCATCTGCTGCTGCGCCCCATGAAAGTGAAGAATATACCGAGTCTGATTTCCTGACGTGCTCCGGCAAGCCAGCCCCTTAGGAACCGTCTCCAGGGACTGTTATTATTGAGAAGGAAGGTGTATTCGGGTGTGTATGTGTGGATAGATGTTCACGTGTGTGGGGTCATCGTAGTAGCGTTCAACGTGAACAAACAATCAAATGAATACTTTTCAATAGCACACAGATCTGGTGAGGGGGCGGGCGCGGGGAGTCGGGGGGTAACAGATGTCCACACAGTGGCTGATAGGACAGCACTTCACCATCAACACGTGTTAAGTGACAGTGACGGACAGCAGGCAGTCTATTTAATAATTCAATATATTTTAATATTTCTCTCTCTCTCTCTCTGTCTGTTTTTACACTGACGGCAAAATCCAATTCCGCGTCAAGGTTACGATTACAAAAATCTGCATTGAATGTGCCATCTTCGGGATGGAAAATACTGACATAGATTGTGGCTTTTGTTTGTCTGTTCATTTCTTTAGTATGCATGTCTGTATGTTGATCCTGTATCTGGGTTGAGTAATTAACATGGTGATCTACTTACACACAAACACACAGAGATACTGTACCATACCACTTATATATACCAATGGATTTTCAGGCCCGTGCCACCACATTCCCAAGTGTTTTTCTAGCAGTTTCTTTTTTTTGGGGGGGTACTGTAATCAGATGACTAAAAAGGCAAAGGACAAGATGGTAGAGTAGACACAGATCTTCACATTTCCCCAGCACAACGATTCGGGTAACTGAGCCTCAACTGACCAGAAATGATTTGCCTCTGTCTGTTAGACACGTAATGGAGTCATTTAACTAGTCAAATTAGGAGCTGCAGAGATGCCGCATGCTTCATTACTGGGTTCCAATGGGCACCATTTTACATTTACGTCAGGAATCTTTTCAGGGCAAATTAATGCTTTTATTGTCTTTGCGAAAATACACCCAGATGCACCCAGGCTCGCCACATCTAAAAGACCAGCGCCACCTAGAGGTCAGAGAGGGAACTCCAACCCAGCAGAGTGGTTAGGTGAGGTGGGTGTCATGTCTAGATGACAGTCCGTCAGTCCATTCTTAGATACAAACTCTAAATCAGAAGCATGTGATGGAGGATGTGTTCACCAGCGTGGGAGATCAAACTCTGAGTCTGTGAGCGACAGTGCTGAGGGCTCTGGCACCTGTCAACAGGAGTCTTTGACACGTCTTGTCTACAGACAAGAAGCAGGCTCCGTCCAGAACACAGTCTAACCACGTTTTTTGGTTTCTACACTATTTGTATTGGGCATGTGGTGAAGGTTACCACACGATCAGTTCTTTCCATCCAAATCATTATTTAATTCAACTCTGGATTTGATTAAATCACTCGGAGAAGTTTTGAGTTCTTTAACACGTACAGGATGCACCTCAGTTGATAGACTGTTGTGGTGTTCCAGCAGTGAGTTCTACCAGTGTCCATGGAGAGAAATGAGATGTGGAAGTACATGAGGAAGCTGTCGGTTGCTGATCTACATGTCCTGTTGAAATCCCATTAAGAGAAAAATCACTAAAACAATCTACACGTCTTTAATAAGATTTTTAAATGTGTTTTTATTTCGATCAAACTCAGTTCAAACGTCTGCTTGTATCCTCATCTAAGCGCTCTCTTGGCCCATTGTTCTCTACCGCTTGCATTTATGTTATGATAGATTGGAGCCGTATTGTATTATGATGATTGACAGACAAGGATGTTTGTGTGTGTGTTTGTGTTTGTATGTCTTTTTGACTATACACACACCGCCCTAGCCCCCCCCCTTTCCAGACCCTGTTGGGTGCTTGACATTCTGTCGATATCGTTACACCCAAAAGCTGGACTGTTTGATCCCGTGTTTGACTGGCACGCTTTGAGCTAGAGAGGCTGTGTTTACTCACTGCCACAGAGCCATGTTTCTCTCGCCACTGTTTAACGGCGTCCGCCCGACCACCCAAAGTTCACTCCTGTCTCTCTGCGATAACCCACAGTCCAACCAGACAGTCCGCCTGCTCAGTTTCATACGTTGATATAAAAGCATGTCAGATCCCTGCAAAACAGATAAGAGAACATGATGTGATACTGGGGGGGGGGGTTGAAATAACCTAAACTTAGAGTTACTCCATGGATTCACTGATCTCTCTATGGGTCCCGATTCCCGTCAGTCGAACAGTCACCCCCTCCTCTCTTTATCTCCTTTGTCCACAAAGAAAGGAGAAGAGACACATTCTCAATCTTCTGTTGCAGTATTGTTTGTATGCTGGCTGTTCTATATTGATCCTGAGTGTGGCTGGTTATCTTTGCATGGTGGGCAGTTATGGATGAATACACAAAGCCTTTCATTTGGACAAGGGATCGTTGTGCCGTCATCCTCCCACGCCTGGAGAGAAGCGAGAAGGGGGTGAACGGCATCCATCGAGGTGTCTTCCCGTCATCCGAGGGCACCACGTTAGTATGAAAGAAATATCGGAGCATAGTTGCTTGAATACAGCACTTAAAATGCCTATACTGGACCTTGATCTCAACATATTTGGTACATTCATTATGGGATGGATATGATCCGTTTTTTTGCTGGTACGGTTCAGCTGGTAGGGTTAGTTCAACAGTGCGTTCCTGGCGGTCACTCCCATAGTTCCAGAAGGTGCTCCGCAGGACTTTACCAGTCTCCCTAGGGGTTCCGTTTGACCTCGTGAGTTAAAAGGAAGCAGCATGAGATTAAGAGAGAGAGAGAGAGAGAGAGAGAGAGAGAGAGAGAGAGAGAGAGAGAGAGAGAGAGAGAGAGAGAGAGAGAGAGAGAGAGAGAGAGAGAGAGAGAGAGAGAGAGAGAGAGAGAGAGAGAGAGAGAGAGAGAGAGAGAGAGAGAGAGAGAGAGAGAGAGAGAGAGAACCATAGAGAGAGAACCATAGAGAGAGCGGAGAGGCAGAGAAATCAGGGAGAGAGGGCTTGTGATCAAGAGAGTAAGGGGAGGGGGGTTTTAACGTCCTCCGCTCTGACAGTTGTGTGGAGTGACATCTTGAGGGTTCCTGTCCCATCCACTTCAGGCCACTCCTAGGCTGGCCTGTACAGCCCAGTGTTTCCCACAGACCTCTGCACCAGAGGCTCATAATTACTCTTAAGAAGGTAATAGTGTAAAATGAATGCAGTGCTCTCTCCCCGAGGGGAACAAAGGAGCCTTATTATACAACCTCGTCAGCTCTCCTGTGTGTCTCAGCGCTGTACAATCACTGTTTTCAGCAGGATAACCAGCATGTGGTAAACGGAGAGAGAGAGAGAGAGAAAACGACAAAGGAAAAGTGTTTGTCTCAGCCATCAAACGGCAGTCTCTAAGTGTAACTTCTGCTCTTAATTTGTTCAAAAAAAAAAAAAAAGATGTCTTCTCCGTTCTCAGTTCTTAGCAGTTTGTTTAATTTATTTGAGGTGTAGAAACACACAACACACACGCAGGCGTGCGCACACACAGACTCGCCGCTAAGTCGAGAGACGTCTTCTTATTGGGGAATCTATCAATAAATCAATGTGACTTTAAACACATTTCCCCCGTGACATCTCAGAACTGGTAAGACCTGAACTAATCTCTGTTGAGGCTGTCGGAGAGCTTTGAACAAAATCTAGTTGGCATCTCTCAGCAAGGTTATTTGTCAATGACTTATAATCCCAGGTACATTTCCCGGGTTTTATATTAGAAACGGATAAATGGTTCTCATGTCTGATGTTTCTCAGCCTTGGGAAAAGAGAGAGAAGGCTAAGGAACAAAAAGGAATGTTATGGATTTCGCTGTCAAAACAATGAGAGGAGTGAGTGATCAAAATAGGATGGTTTCTGTATTACCTTCAGACTTGTTTCTGCATTACCATCCTGGAAATGAGTCAACTACTGGTAATGTTGATCATATTTTATAGTAATGAAATGTTCACCTCAGAAACTAAGGAACACTTTTCTTGTTGTTGAGCTGTCGTATATGGTTGAATCAACGTTGAGTCCGCGTCATTTCAATGAAAGTACGTTGACCCGACGTGGAATAGACGTTGAACTGAAGTCTGCGCCCAGTGGGTCCTTTCTCATCCTTATCTCAGTCATGTTGTCTACCTGTACCGTAAGAGACTGTCCACACCAGACAGAGCGTCATGCCCAGAGCAAGTGCTCCTCTTGAGGGTGTCACTACCTTGTCTCGTCCCTCCAAGGGCACGGTACTGGCCAAGAGCAGGAACAATCATCACCAAGACTTTACCTACTTGGTCATTTATGAGGACTCAATTAGAAGAGCACACAAAGTAATGATTTTGAAAAGCGCCTCGTCTGTGTTGTGAAATTTGATGTTCTGCCTTCTGCTTATTAGAACTGCTACCCCAGATTCATAAACAGTGTTTGGAGATAAATAATTGATATTACACATTATCGCTCCAGAGTGAAAGAGATGTTTTTGACATTGTGAGTTTGGGTAGGGGTGCATTTCACTGCAGAGCCTATACCCCCCCCCCCCCCCCCCCCCACACACACACACACACAACCTCCTCTGAAAAAAAGGAGAGAACTTTAACAGGACCCGTCCCCTTGTGCAACGTTCCTCGGTGATCACATCTTTACACGCCAAAATCTTTCTTTGATTTGCCTTCGCTCTCCGAATCTGTTTCCCTTTTCGCACAGAACCTCACGGAAAACTTTTGCCATATCTGTCATCTCAAAACGGAGTCTTGGTCTCAGATGAACAGTTTTGATCTTTCTCGACTGTTTACGGCCGCGTCAAGTGGGGGGGAAAAAAGACTTGCCGTAAGTGCTTACACCAGCACTAAATAGTTTGACATCTTGCTCTCTAACAACGTCTTTAAAGTAAATAAAAAACTAAACAACGGCCTAGCCTGCAATTAAACTGTAGATCTGAATATGACATGTTTGTACCGGAGTGATTTCTCTTTGCCCTTTTCCTGTATCGTTTTTGAAGGGATTCTGTGTGTGTGTGTGTGATGTTGTAAGGGCTGTGTCAGATCACAAGGGGACTGTAGCCTGGTTTTAGATGTGGCCAGTGTTGATAGCCTCTGGTCACGGTTGCCTTAACCCCTCCATTCTCACTGAGTGCTCAAGGCTAGACAGTGGCGTTCATCCACCGCTGGCCGAGAACTTCATCCACCTTGAAGAGGCTGCCTTTCACACAGCCTCCACAACGCTCTGCTACACACGCACTTTGAGAGCTCAGTAAATAGGTGATACAATTCCACCTCCGTTCTCCCACACTGAGGTCCCATGTTCCAGTCTGACTGAGCGGGGCCGTAGGAAGCATCCTAGTGGGAGGAGCTGGTCTAATCATGAAGAGCAGCAGGGTGTCACTGCTTAAGGCCTGGGGTTGGAGATGCTGTACTTTAGCAGAGGCTAAGGTTTCGCCATGCAGGCACAGGAAGTAAGACCAAACAGTCTACTAGTGAATAGCTTCAGATGGTGTGAAACTCAATGCCCAATGTAGATGTATAGGGAAAGGGGGATACCTAGCCATTTGTACAACTGAATGCATCTTCCGCATTTAACCCAACCCCTCTGAATCAGATAGGTGCGTGGGGCTGCCTTAATCAACATCCACGTCTTTGGCAACTGAGGGAAAAGTGGGTTAACTGCCTTGTTCAGGGGCAGAATGATAGATTTTTACCTTGTCAGCTCGGGGATTTGATCCTGCAACCTTTCGGTTACTGGCCCAACGCTCTAACCACTAGGCTCCCTGCTGCCCCTGGCAGGTTAGCCTTTAGGGGTATTAGACTATAATTCTCCTGAAATTGATTTGGACATCACCATAGCAATAACAATCTGTAGTTGGTCTTGCGTAAGGTAAAAACAGTGATGCCCCCCCCCCCCCATTTAAAGAAGCTGTAGAACTAACAACCTGTGTATGCGAAACGTAGTTGCAGAAGAAAAGCTTCTGTTTTTTTCACTGTCTCTGTTACTGGAGCTGAAACAGTGAGCCTCTTGCAAGTGCTGGCTGACCATTGCAGGGTAAGAGAGGGAGGGAGAGAAAGACTGAGCCGGAGAAATGGGGGGCGGGAGGGGTGGTCCTGGAAGGTTTCGTATATCATAATTATCCCGTTAAGCAACGGCGGGGTTCCCTCGGGAATTATTCTTAAATGGAGGATTTGCAACGAGAATGGGTCAGAAATGCTTCCTGCAAGCAGGAAATCCTGTTTTCATTTACATAATCATATCACCACTTCTCTTTGGTCCCTTCTTAAAGGCGGATGCTAATTCACAGCCCAGCTTTTGTAGGTTTAAAGCTGTTGTTCTTATTCCCCCCAATACGTGGCCCCTTACTGCCAGAGCTTCTCTAAATCTATACTCACTTTTTTGACCTCTTACTCTAAACATCTTCTTTGAGCATGGAGTTGGTTTCTTTTGGCTCTTCTACCTCGAGCGCATATGTGAAAAACAGAAACAAAAATAAAAGTTGATTCATGAATAGCGCCGTCTTAATTGAGACCCAGTAAGAGTAAGTAGCAGATGTTATACTGGGAACTGTTGAATCATCAGAGACCAGAGGAAGTCTGCAAAATCATATTAAAAAAAAAAAAGCCAGGTGCTTGTGATTTTCCATTGCAGCACACTGTGGCGATGTGGGAGGGAAAAGGAGGAGGAGGATAGGAGAGGGATATTCATCCGGAAAGATCTACAGAGAGAGTGATAGTGCCAACACACTGTAGCATTCAGAGACATTTCTGGTGTCACCCTACTGTTTGATCTTGCCCATAAACTCTCTTTTGTCCTTACTACGATTATTCACTGTAGAGCTTGTCTGAAAAGACGTATTTCTGGATCACTGTTTCGACACACTAAATGCTGTTGGTACTTTAACAATCACGAGTGTATCCAAGGTTTAGGATGGACACATAGAAAGTGAAGTGTTCTGTCTGCATCTCCCTCCCTGCTCGTCTGAATCGTCATCACTGAGCACGTCCCAGGTCTCCAGCTCTCTCTTGCCTTCTTTTCTTATTTTAAACTCCTGTCCCTGATCAATTAGGAACCCATCTTATGTTGCTGTGTGATTCCTGACCTGGGAAGCGCCGTGTTTCAGCGGCACGGCAAACAGGAACCTGTGATGCCTGTGCTCTCTGTCTACTAGTGGAGTAGGGAACCTGTGATGGCTGTGCTCTCTGTCTACTAGTGGAGTAGGGAACCTGTGATGGCTGTGCTCTCTGTCTACTAGTGGAGTATGGAACCTGTGATGGCTGTGCTCTCTGTCTACTAGTGGAGTATGGAACCTGTGATGGCTGTGCTCTCTGTCTACTAGTGGAGTAGGGAACCTGTGATGGCTGTGCTCTCTGTCTACTAGTGGAGTATGGAACCTGTGATGGCTGTGCTCTCTGTCTACTAGTGGAGTAGGGAACCTGTGATGGCTGTGCTCTCTGTCTACTAGTGGAGTATGTGATGGCTGTGCTCTCTGTCTACTAGTGGATATGGCTGTGCTCTCTGTCTACTGTGGAGTAGGGAACCTGTGATGGCTGTGCTCTGTCTACTAGTGGAGTAGGGAACCTGTGATGGCTGTGCTCTCTGTCTACTAGTGGAGTAGGGAACCTGTGATGGCTGTGCTCTCTGTCTACTAGTGGAGTAGGGAACCTGTGATGGCTGTGCTCTCTGTCTGTACTAGTGGAGTAGGGAACCTGTGATGGCTGTGCTCTCTGTCTACTAGTGGAGTAGGGAACCTGTGATGGCTGTGCTCTCTGTCTACTAGTGGAGTAGGGAACATGTGATGGCTGTGCTCTCTGTCTGTACTAGCGGAGTATGGAACCTGTGATGGCTGTGCCCTCTGTCTGTACTAGCGGAGTATGGAACCTGTGATGGCTGTGCCCTCTGTCTGTACTAGTGGAGTATGGAACATGTGATGGCTGTGCTCTCTGTCTGTACTAGTGGAGTATGGATCATGTGATTGCTGTGTTCTCTGTCTGTACTAGTGGAGTAGGGAACCTGTGATAGCTGTGCTCTCTGTCTGTACTAGTGGAGTAGGGAACCTGTGATAGCTGTGCCCTCTGTCTGTACTAGTGGAGTAGGGAACCTGTGAGGAGGAGCGCAGTGACAGGCCCACTGTGGAGGATTAAAGGCCCACTCTGTCTCTCTCTCTCACTCTGTCTCTGTCTCTCTCTAACTCTCTCTCTCTCTCTGTCCTCATCTCTCTCTCTCTCTCTCTCTATCTCTCTCTCACTCCCTCTTTTTCTCTCACTCTCTCTCTCACCCCCCCCCCGTTTCTCTGAAGTGACAGACAGTGTCATTCTCGTCACTCAGAGGGGACCTCGTCCCAGGCTGACAGGGTCGCTTCAGCGTTCCTCTCCATTCCCACCGCAGCGCAACGCCACACAAAATTAGTAACCAGATATGGCAGTGGCCCGATGCTGGTGCGAATAATACCACACACTCGAGGGAGCCCAGAGCTGTGAGATTAGCACAGACAATTAATACAAGACATGCCTGCGAGAGGGCCTCTGAATATCTTTATGTTGTTTAAGCCACTACGACTCGAAAACTGAAACTGTCCCTGTGTGTCAGTATTCGAGCGAGTGTGTGCGTGTTCATGTCTGTGTGTGTGTGTGTGTGTTGCGGAATTGAAACCCTAATTTTGACAGGTGTTTTGATGTCATCTTTCTTTTTTTACAGCCCCGAAGTCGTGTACTGTACAGTAGCTTGTCACAGACATACTTGTCCATTGACAATCACTGACAACGGTACTGGTAACATTCCCGGCCTGTAATCCATGTGTAAGTGAAGGAAGGAAGTGTGTGCGGTCTATGTAAGCACAGCTAGGCCCTCCCTGCGTACGGGCTTGATAGAATAAAAAACATAATTCATACTCAAATGAGGCCTGATGAGCACAGATGACCTCACCTCTTCCTGTTGCCAAACAAAAGCTTCATTTTTATAATAGAGACGGGAGGGAAATGTGGAGTACAGAAGATCCCTGGCTCGTCCCACCATCCAGAATGTGCCCTCTACAAAGACAACAAAAAACTTTTAGCGACAGCCTTTGTTTGACCTTGTTAGCGCCAGCGCATTTGGGTAATCTGTGCTTAATTATTTTTTTCCCTCTCTTCTACATAATACTACAACTTGTGCTCAAACCACAAGCATTTAAGACGTGGCATTTTTTTTTATTTTTCTTTTTTTTGCACATTCCAATGCCATTATGTTACATTGTTGCCGAATAAAGGCTGGTGTTATGCTCCCGCGGTAAAGGGCAGAAGTGGACGGAGTTTTTATCTGCTGAACGAATCAATCAGGATTATGTCAGCTGAAAAGAATCACAGACAGCAGTCGCCAGTGTGTGTGTGTGTATTTTAAATTTTGCTTATTTAAAGGGGAGCTATTTGTTGGTCGTGAATACATATGGGGGTGACTGAGACGTCATTTCTCGGTACAGAGAGGACCTCTTCTATTTATTTTATCCTCTGTGGGAGGATTGGAAGGGTGCTCATTATCATTTCAGCAGAAATGATTAGGAGATCAAATAGAGATCGAATGCCATTTCCTTCCATTAATGCGGGGGGTTTAGTGCGTCTGTCATGGCATGGCTGTCCGGCTGCCTGTGGGAAAAAGACAGAGGGAAGAATGGACGAGAGGATTAAGAGGGGACCGGGGCTTGGCAAGGGAGTGCAGGGCTATTCATTAGCAGGGCCCAAAGAGAGGCACACTGACATGCAGAGAGAGAGAGAGAGAGAGAGAGAGAGAGAGAGAGAGAGAGAGAGAGAGAGAGGATGAGCCTTGAGCAGTAGCTCTACCACACAAAATGGAGGGTAAAGGCAAAAAGCAGTGATCACACGGTCAAGTTTGCCCTCCACATTGTGCAAACCTACTCATGCAACACTTTGTCCTGCTTTGAGACTCACACGCGTTAGGGTGAGGGTCCTGCCCTCTGGGGCCACATTCAAACAACCCTCCTTAATGTTGGGCCTAACAGGCTGCTAATGCCTTGCCAGTCACACAACCAACTCTCAAGTCACGACTATGACATAAAAAAAAGAAGTGCCATTTGTTTTGTCAACTTAGGCTGAAAATGTGACTGAATGTTAGAATCGGGAGTTGGGAGTAACTCTCTCGGTGTCCTGCGATCTGTGAGTTCAAATCCCTCCGCTCTGGCTCAGAGGGTTATTTTCCTCATCAGAAGCACTGAAACCGTTGCGTACTTCTTCCGTCTGAATAGCCATTTTCTCTGTATTGTATTTATGTATTGAAAAAAAAAAAGGTAATAGATCAAGCACATTCCATTATTCTCTTATAAGATCATTAGCAAATATAATTAGATATGAAAGAAAGTAATTTGGAAAAGAGGGGGAAAAAACGCTATCAGGCAAAGAAGACAGATTGTTGCATCAGAGTGTTTGGGCTTAAATTGCTCAGCGGAGGTATTATCTATCCAACCATCTTCTTCTCAGAAATAGTCACTGGGAGAGGGAGGGAACTCACTCCAGCCCACTGTTTCTCAGCCAAGACCTAGCTTCTTCCTGTACACCCATGTCTCATACAATACCTACGGGTAAAGGAGGAATAAATCAAATAAATAACATCTAAAACAACAACACCTACATTGTGCCATTCTTTAAAAAAAAATATACAATATCAGACCGAGCGGAATAGGCCCCTTCCCTCCTGCATATATGAATTCTCCTTTTGTACTTTTGTCTTACCTAAAAAAGGAAACGCAAATCTTCTTCCTTGATGCAGTATAGCTGGGAACCAATTCATTGTTGCCACTACCACAATGTAGGAGTTTGTCACTGTTTCAACATGGTAGTGTGCTTTCTAATGGGGATCTGAGCAGAAACAGCCATAAACACAAAATCCTCACTCACCGTAAATGTGCTTGTTTTCCTTCTTTAGTGGTGCTTTAAGGGACGGGGGTGGATGTGGATTCCTCTCGTCTTTTTGAATCGCAGCAAATGGTATTCATAAACATCCTGTATTCATTAAAACCTTCTAAAAATA
The DNA here is from genome assembly GCF_021184085.1 of Oncorhynchus gorbuscha. Classification (NCBI taxonomy): domain Eukaryota; kingdom Metazoa; phylum Chordata; class Actinopteri; order Salmoniformes; family Salmonidae; genus Oncorhynchus; species Oncorhynchus gorbuscha. Next base: position 32,222,885 of record NC_060177.1, on the reverse strand, counting down.
TGATTTGGGTGCACTTCCTCGTGCTCAAGCGGTGGTGTGTGCTGTTCATATTTACATATTTATAAATACTGGGCTGTACAATGAGGCCCTACCTTTGCCAAAAACAACACTTTTCTACTGTCGCCGGATGCCTGGGAGAGAACAAAGGCCTCAGAGGCACCTTCAATGGCAGTACTCTATGTAACTGGCTGCTTGCCAGCCTGCAGCACACTCAAATGTACATAGGGCCAGGGTGTCAGTCACTTCCGTGGCTATTATGTTACAGCTAAACTCAAGTCTCATGCAGTCAAACCCACATCATTAGAGGACTAGGTTATCTGGGGGAATTACTTCTCCTGCTTTAGTTTTGGCCTCATCAGAATTACAAATATTCATTTCCAACCTTTACATGGAAATAACAAATACAGAGCTCAACACAATGTGAAATAGAAGCATTTATACTGTTTTCCATAGTAACTGATTAGCTTAGTCTTATGTAGTCAGGTGAGAGACTATGCTGAGAGACCCCCACTCGAACACTAGTATTTCCCAAGGCAGTTTACAACACATGCTCTCAGTCTTGTGTTAGGCCATTGTTCTTGTCCTTGTCCGTCCACCTATTCATTTATGCATTCTGTTTGGCATGACACATGTATTAACACAGGGTGGATCCTGGAGCTATGTGTCCTCTTACCATATGCCTGGGTTTCGAGGGCCCTCTTCTCCGGTTAAATGGCCATACTGACTGTTATCTCACAGTTTACCAGTAGATGGCGACCTCACCCTTTCAGCATGTTCAATAGTCCCATTGACTACGGAGCGTTTTTACAATTCATTGTAAAATATATACGTTCTCATACAAATAATGATCGAATCAGTTGTCACAGATATAGAGAGTGTTGCTGACCTGATGCGGTTGTTTAAATTGTAGCGTTTACCCATCCCAATATAATTTGTTTGCATAATACATGTAAGGCTTTTCCTAATGGTAGGATTCCTTACATTATAATGATAAAGTGTTGTAGACTACAGCATTAACCAGATAGTTTTTGTTTAAACAGTATTGACCTGGTATGATAAGCAGTAGTTGTTTTTAAGATGACACACACAAGTGGAATGTCAACGAGGTCCTTGGGTTGGCTGGTGAGGTGCATCTGTTCTGCACCCGAATGGGAAATTAAAACTGAGAGGAAGTTCTGAGGAAGCCATAAAGTTGGCCTGGAAATCTCCCGCTCGCAATGGCAGTTGTTTGGGGAGAAGAAATGTCGTGCTTAGATAATAACATTCCAGGTGGCTTTAGTTAATGAACAGTGAAAATCAAATATGGAGCTTAAGCTGTAACTCGTTACTGGAAGTTATTATTATTTTTTTTCAAGGGAAATCACGAGGAGAAGCCACCCTTGAGAGACCAGATACTTTTTATGCAAAGTAAAATATTTCTTTGTTTATTAGGTGGACTACGACAACATATTTAGTTTAGTGGAGGGAGGAACGTTTAGTCTGATTCCTTATTGAATGGTTGACTAATGATAGATTGATGCGTGAAGCATAGATGTAGACATAGAATGGTATAAACCAACAGACTGTTCCGTCATATTGCCATGTAAAATGCACACATGACATACGCAGGCTTAGTCTGCCATCTAGTGGTCAAAGTTGGCTCTGGCAGCATTTCCCTTAGACTGCATCACACATACAGTACCATGCAGACGAGGCTGCAAAATGATGGACAGAACAGTGATGCTCTCTCTTTAAGAGATTAAAGCAGTTGTGTGCAGCATGTCTTTAAACTCCCAGCGATGGTTGTTTTCATTTGTTGATGCGTCTGGCACAGGATGTTTCAAGTGTGAATTATGATCGCTAATAACTAGGGTTCTGGTTGTACGGCACACCCACATCTCCACATCTTCCGACGTTAATACCAGATAAGCCCGGAGAGCTACTTTAATTATCTTTAGAATCTTCACCTGCCTTTTTCTAAACTGTTTGACGTAGGAGTTTTAAGCGAACGTACACTGCATCGTGATTTGAGGGTGACGGTGTGATTGTTTCTTTAATACAGAAGAGAGTAGGTGTCAGCGATATTGTTCTTTGGGAAAACCAACGGATGTTTTATCCGTTTTCAGTGTTCCGTTGCTCTGCGCCGACTCTTCATTTCATTTTGGATGTCTTCGCCGCGACAGCGCAATCAAATAAACACGTTTTCATTTCATTTAGTTTCGTGACGCCACTTTAAAAGAACACGACACGGAAATGCATTCAGTAGATTTCATTGCCAAATACATTTCTCACGAAGTTGTCGAGGGAATGAAACGGTGAATGGAAACAGGGGTTGTGTTATTTAGCGCTCGCATTGTTTCAGAACTTCAAGATAAGAGGGTTTTAAATGTCCGGGATTCAAACTTGCATTCTAATTGCTTCCTTCAGTTCGTTATCACACTTATCTAGCAAACAAACTTGCTTGGAAAAAGTATGGAAATCCTTTTACTGCCAGTGTCTCATACCATTTTTAATCTGCAACCTTTGCTAAACACCTCACAACCTCACCCCTGTGTCCCTGTTAGAGTCCTAGCCTACATTTGAACTAAGTTTAGAAATGTGACATTTTAGTCATCGCAATGTTAGAAGTTTGTCAGCCGTACATGTGTAATGCTAATGCTAATTGTTGGTTCCAGAACAGAATGTCAGTTTCTGTTTTGCTCCTACTTCACCCTATATGATGTTGGTTACAGTAAGAGGCGGCCATTTTGTGTGTATAACTGCTATGCTATGTTTAGTGTCAGAATGGTTGTGTTGTGGCTGTGGTGGGGGCCGGGGCAGTCGTGTTAATCTGCGTTTGTTCTCTTAACTGTAGTTCATCTGTGGGTAGGAGAGGAGGAAGGCCATGGAGCCCTGGGCCCCGCGCTGACCCTCGACCCTAACCTCGCGCTGCCTAACCTAGCTGACACTGAGACGCACGACGCAGCCTCTCTTAACAGAGACTAACTCCCGCCCGAGCACCCGGCTGGAGCAAGGCAGGAACATGATGATGGTGATGATGAAGGAACACACTATATCAAAGACTTTATTTAAAACATGCTACCATCAAACAAGAGAAGTCATTCAAAATGAACTATGAAGGAGTGTTTCTGCCCTGTGGGAGGATGGAGAGGAGACTGAGAGACATACCTGCTGAAATGACTTGTAGAGGCCACTGGATGTGACAGACAGACAGACAGTGACTTGAACCCTTCTGTTTCCTGTCCTCTCATGGATGACTCCTCCCTCCATCTTCTGTCTTCTTCATGTCTCTCCTTTGATTTGATGTTTTTGATGAAACTACCTGCTAAATGACAGTACCTAACACGCCCCTACTATGACACATTCCTTGATCCAAGATGGCGTCCATCATTTACAAAAAAAATGTGATAATATTCCGACTGAACTGTTGTGCTGACCCTGTGCTTCACCTGTACGACAGACTCTCTCTCTCTCTCTCCTATCAGACCCAGTACAAAGACAGGTATTCAATGACCCCTGGGTCACAGTAATGGTATTGTCCCTGGACTGTACCATTCCCACTCTCGTCCTGCTGGAGCTGTAGCTTTAACTCGCTCCTTTTGACCGGACCAACCATCTATGGAGACCAAGCACACTTATTGCCACGCACATTTTAGTTGCTATTTTCTACCCTGTTTCAGGACACAATGCTCTGTGTGTCAAAAACAAAGTAACAGAGAGAAGAAGAAAAAAGAGGAAAAACTAGAAACTAAACCTCGAAGTATGACATACTCTGACAATCTCTTCCTGTGCTAGCTAACTAAGAGAGAGCGGTAGTTTTCCCGATAGGATGGGGACGTTAGTAGATGTGACAACGAGAAGAGAAAGCCTGAGCATTGTACAGTACAGTGTGATGATGGGCAGAGGACTGAGGATCCTCACCCCATCCCCGTAAC